>NC_133619.1:71265991-71558491 GCF_048593235.1 Sminthopsis crassicaudata | reverse complement strand
TTTTTAATTTACACAAAAGAATTTAAAGCAGGTACCCTCCCTTCCAACTTCCAAAGTTCAAAAAAACACCAAAGATTTGTAAAACAAAACAGAAACAACTCCAAAAATCTAGAGCAGTACCAAGAATAAAAAAGACAGTCACTATCTCTTCATTTTAATGACACTAGCTCTGATTTGAAGTAACTGGAGGACCTCAGCAAAAGTGAAATAAAGTGGTAAGAGGAAGATGAAAAGTGACCTGTTTCAAAGGATTAATGCATTTAAAGATGAATGGAGCATAGAGTTCACCAGGTCAACTCCTGTGATTTTGGAGGCAGCCCTACATGTGGTGAAGGTTTGATTTGTCTGCCACATGACACCTCCTCTCTTTCCATCTCTTGATATTTCAGCTCAACTATTTTGCCAAAGATAGCTTTGCTTATCTTGCATAAAGCAAGAAAATGAATAAAAGTCTTCTGATGGAGATAGGTTTTTATTGACTAGCTTGGACACCAATTTGCCTTCCAAACTCTCCTCCATTCCCAAGTAAAATTTGTATTAGGCTTCAAAGACCCAGCTTACAAATAATGAACCTTTGTAGCCCAAGCACTTTTGGTGAGTTAGTGACTACCTATGCATCTGAGTTCCTATACTTTTAAATATGTAAAAACATGGCCATATAGGACATGAATAAAAAGCTGTGAAAATGGTTTATATATTTTATACATTAAGCTCTCATTAATTTGTATGTAATATCATGTCCTTGTTATTTTCCTACTCATAGCCAAAAATTGTTCTCTTCCTCTTTAAGTCCTTCTAGCTATGGCTGATTTAGTAGCTTACTTCTCTGTTAGCCTCTTTGATTAATCCTATTATTAAAATATTTTCCTTAATTATTCTGATTCTGTGCTTTTCATAATCCTAGATACATAAGGGCACTTAATAAATGCTATTAATAAATGAGCAGTCTTCTCATATATTAGCTTTGTACCACTTTACCTATGTTACAGAATAATTTTGTCCAGGAAGTTATTTTCAGTGCCTCTGATTGTTCAGCTTTTAGAGCTAAAACCTTCTTCACAGTTAGAGGCAATCAGAAATTGTTATTGTAAAAAATTCTGGGTTATTATAGCCCTCAATTTTCCTTCTTTGGGAGTAAGTGTACAGTAATAATGACCATGTTTAAAGTTGTTCAGATTATCTTTAAATATTCTTATATTATACAAAATGAGGAAGAGGAAAAGAAGATCAATAATTGCATTTTACTGAATTTTATGATTTCATAATATGATATAATGATTACATCTTGTCCAGTAGCTACTCTAGCATATATAATATGCACTAAATAAATATTGGTTGCACTGAATTATTACAGCAATTCATATTGTACTTTCTTCCAAAAATGATAATTTTCATTGTGTTCTGAATTATAAATGTAAACAAGACTGCAGGCCCCATGAATCCAGGAGCTAATTATACTTCTCTTTTATTAATCCTTAATGTGCCTCTTGTATTGTCCATAGTAGGTCTTCAGCATATTTGTTGACTAAATAAAAATAATTTAAATGTCAGGAAACAATGTTATTATTCTAGCTCTCTGATTCTTAACTATTGTCTTAGATAATCATTTTTCCCCTTAGCACCCCTCTCATCCCTAGATGGATGTTTGAGCTTTATATATTTACAGATTTAAAATCCTTTTCTTCAGAAAGAGAACCCATAAATGAAGCTATAGCTTGTCATTCCAATTGTTTGCTTTTTTTTTTTTTTTTTTTTTAAGTGAGAATTAGGAAGGGGGTAGGTACAGTTACCTGAACCATAAACATTTTCCTATTTTCATGAGTCAAGAGCTTATGTTGCTATTCATTTCCTAATGGGTAGAAACTGAATGTGATAAAAAGGACATTGTGTCTTTAAACACCTAAATAAGGAGAACCATGGCAGCAAGAGAATATTATGCTATTACTGTAAATTATACTGACAGTGGAAGGCTGCAAGGTTATGGGATAGGAGAGAAGCAACACAATAAGCACTGGTCAAAGTAATTAGCTGGTGTAATGAAGAGAGAGGAAAAGTATGTTGGACATTGGCGGGCTGAACTGTCAGCATTACCATTCTCCAAGGCTTTGCAAGAACAATGCTCTGCTGAGCTGAGCCTTCAGTAATCGCTATACATGACTACCCATGAAGAGAATAATTAAGAGATGCCAGTGCTTCTCTGGGAAAAAGCCCAACCCTCACATAATACACAGTGCTATTCTCTGGAAAATCACTTTTTTGTCTTTTTCTACTAAAAAAAAAAGCAACAAAAGGAGAATGCTTTGCACCCTTCCAATATAAGATGAAAAAAGTATCATAAAAAGAAGAGGTATGGAGGATTACCGACCCCAAACAGAAATACAATGAATTTTATCTTGGTTAAATGAAAAGATTAGCCACAGAGCTGCCCCCCCCCCAAAAAAAAGGATGGATTCCAAATAGGACAGAACAAAGACTAAATAAAATATATCAGGTAGAGGTATATTGCTGAAGAAGATAATCTTATCCCAAAGAGTCTCTTTATACAAAATGTATTCTCTACATGCACGTAACTTTTCAATAGCACTTAGAATCTCAATTCTTCATCTACTGCAATAGTCTCTGCTGAAAAATAGAAATTTAGGGGGAGACAAGTAGATTCTTTAAAATTTACAATGGCTTTATGTGATTCTTTTATAACAAATATAGATACAAAATGATAGGTTCAAAATTAGGGATATGTCTAACCATATAAAATACACATTTTTAAAAATTCTTCATTTTTACTTAAATAATTTAAAGGGACCAGAAATCTTGTTTCTTTGATAAATAAAAAATTGTACACTATTGAAGTACATATAGAAAAAAATCCAGAGCACAAAGTTTAGTAGATCAATCTTTTACTAATCAGGTTGATTAAATCAAATTTTTTTTTCTGGATCCCATTCCAAACTGTTTAACTTGTTTTTTGAATTAAGCAGTTGTGTATACAGAGTTAATGGGATTTTTGAGTCTCTAATTCACTGCTCCATTGAATTATACTGGAAGTAAATGTTTGTGCACACTATATAGAAGAGTTTGAGGTTTAAATTTTTTAAAAATTACAACTATTTAATTTGGACAAATTGGTGAAGATAAACATGATACTATAATGAAATTCAAAAAAATATCATATGACATTTTTTATTTAGTGATTTTAAAAAGTAATTTTGAAAAATCTTCTATTAAGCACACTAAAACTTTCTACTAAACAAAACAGGCTCTTTGGTATCATAGCTCATTGAAGTATTACTCAAAAACCTCCCAAGATATTTATTTACTCCAGAAAAAAGAAGCCTTTCCAAATATTTGAAAAATAGTCACATGGAAGAACAATTAGACTTCTTTGCGTGGCCCCAGAAAACAGAACCAAGAATATCTAGTAAAAGTTGTGAAAAGACAGATTTCAACTCTAAAAAAAGTACATTTTCTAATAGGACTATCTAAAAGTAGAATGGGCTGCTTGATTAAAAAAAAAAAAAAAGCAAAACAAAAACAAAACAAAACAAAAAACAAAACAAAACAAAACAAAACAAAACAAAACAAAACAAAACAAAACAAACAAACAAAAAAACATAGTAGATTTCTTCCCAATAGGACCTTTCTATCCTAGGTTATACCACCATTTGTCAGATATAATAATATAAGAGGAGCATAGGATTTAGAGCTAGAATGCTAGAAGACAGAGTATAACTATCCCTTTATACTTAGGAAGGAAATGAGTTCTAGAGAGGGTAAGTACATTGCCCAGAATCATATAGCTAGTAAAAGTCTGAGGCAAATTTTTAATCCAGTTCTTCCTGACTTTCAATCTAGTGCTTTATCTATTACATCATGGTACTTCATTCATTTATATCATGGGTATCATAAGTGCCTTCTAACTCTTGTTATTATGTAATTCCTGATTCCCAAGACTCAGACATTTACTGTCCATATTGGACAAGTCGTTCAATCCTGTTTGTCTCAGTTTCCTCATTTGTAAAATGATCTGAAGAAGGAAAGTCATGAAGAATTCAACATGATTGAACAATAAAAAAACAATAATCCTTGTTCTGCCCAATTCATAAGATTACATGAATACTAAATGAGGCTCTGTTTGTTTATGAATTGTGCTGCATTATTTGAAGATAAAATTTTAATATTAATAAATGATCTTTATCAACTTCAAGAGAATCAAGTCAGGTCTAATTTTTCTGGTTGTTTCTAGATAAAAACTTGGGAGTAAAAATAACTTTCCTCAACAAAATATCTTTACCTTAGGATACACATTTCTCTGGTGAGCAAATTTATATCCTTTTTCATCACTTAAAATATTTTTAATAGTTTAATTGCCTCAAAATACTTGGATTTGGTTATAGCATCTATAGCTGGAAAATGGTGAATTCACATATTACTCAGAAACCCTTGGTGTCCTAGTATTTCTGGCAGGTGTTCTAACACATATTTGAAGAAATCATAATTTTGAGTTATAGTAGAAATGATAGACATTTATTTGGTGTGATTTGTGGATAATCAAAAAAAAAATCTAACCCAAAATATATTTGATGGTCTGTTGAAGTGGTTCTTAGCATTTCTATAAAGCCCCCACAAATCAATAGGATCTTTCCATAACACGGGCCTTAGAGAGAATCTATTCTATCTTTCTCATTTTACTGATGAGGAAGATGTGGCCCAGAGAGAGGAAAAGCTTTATAAAGAGAGTGTTTATGAAGACATTCACTGGATTAAGGCAGGCACTGGTTTATCTCATTATATTAGCATCTATTTTCTGTGACTGAATGATGGAAATGAGTGAAGAGAAAGGCCTAGAGCATAAAAGGGTGGTGTGGTTAAAAGAAGGGGAGGAGGCAGAAATTCAGAAAGCAAAGAGACTCAATCATCTCAATGCTCTTTGGAGCAAGGTAAGGGAAGTGAGGGTGGTAGGAGGTATGTCAGAAAAAAAGAATTTATAATTAGATTGGCCATTTAAAATAAGTTACTTAATAATCAACAGATTTAAATGCCAATTATCCCATTTCATTCATGGTTCTCTGTCCATTCTCTGACTGACAAGATAAAGTGTCAGGATATTCAATTAACCTATACAGTCAAAAAATGGAGATCCCTGTCAGATCTTGATCTTCCTTGGATTGAAAAAGTCCAAACTCACACTGTAGGTCCCTGCTCAATCACAAATGTCTGCAAATTATTTGGGACAAAAAAACAATTTATATATGGCTTCATTTGTGATCACAATGGGCATGTATGCTGATAAAGCTGATAAAACACCTAACAAAGAACAGAGGAAAGCAGCTTGAACTGATTTCCTGACTTATGTTTAGTTTTCTGTCATCTGAGTGTTTTATTTCATGTCATACACATGTTTTAATGTTTTTAGTTCTGTGGTTTTGAAGAATGAATATTTTCTGAATATTTCAGAAAAAAATGTACAAGAATTGTAGCTTTTAAAACACATACTTCAATGACTGTTAAAGATATTTAAATGTCTGTTGTTGTGTAGAGAAGCCAAGTATTTCAAGGATCATTGAAGCCCTCAATGAAACAGATCAGTCATACTAAAACTTAGAGGAAAGTGGGGTGGAAAAACAATACTAAGTACTTAAACAGAGAAGTATAACCCTATTAGCTCTCAGAAAATGAGCAGAGACTCTCTGAGAGGCTTGGAAACTGACAGAATTGTTATCCACATTGTTATTTAAGCTTTCTGAAGCGTAGTAGAAGAACAACTAAAAGATTGGTCAAAAAAGCTTCTAGCTATTGATATACATTACATATGGACAATGCTATTAAAAAACTAAAGTACTAATGATTTGAGGATGAAGAAGATAGTAATTTGTGATAATGAAATTCATTTGTTTACTCAAGGCTACAACAAAACTATTGTCAGAATTCTAGGCTTGAAACAATCATCTTTATAATTCTCAAAAATATTCAACCCCTATAAGTTGTTTAGACAATCTTTTTTTTTTTTTTTTTTTAACTTCCAATAGATGTGGAAATATTGTCTAACTTGAGGGAATGATAAAGTCTGATAAATATGTTGATATACTGAAAAGCAAAATTATTGTTCACTTATAAGTATAAGTAATACTGTATCAACTAGTTGATGCAATGGATAAAGTGTTGAACTTAGGGTCAAGAAGACATGAATCTTTCTAGCTGCTCTCTAGTGTTTTTAATAGGAATGAGTGTTGGATTTTATCAAATATTTTTTTCTGTATCTATTGCAAGAATCATATGCAAACTGACTTTTTCTAACAGCTGTAATTATATTTAAATATTTTAAGGAGAAAATTCCCTTCACTAAGAACAAATTGTGATTTAAACAATGTCATGTTTGAAAAAAATTTTTTTTTTTTTCCCTACCTCAACTAAAATGTCAACAGAAGAAATAATATAGTATGGTAGAAATAGGTACCTGATTGGATTTTAGAGGGTCTGGGTTTTAAAATCTACCTCTGTCACTTACTAATTCTTTGGTTGTATTCCTAGTAGCATCTATTTAAAACCATCAGCTTAAGCATCATATATAATGGGGACAAACTAGAAGCATTCCCAATAAGATAAGGGGTGAAACAAGGTTGCCCACTATCACCATTACTATTCAATATTGTATTAAAAATATTAGCTTTGTCAATAAAAGAAAAAAAAAGAAATTAAAGGAATTAGAACAGGTAATAAGGAAATCAACTTATCACTCTTTATAGATGATATGATGGTATACTTAAGAGAATCAACTAAAAAACTACTGGAAACAATTTACAACTTTAGCCAACTTGCAGGATACAAAATAAATCCACATAATTCATCAGCATTTTTATATATTACCAATAAAGTCCAACAGCAAGAAATACAAAGAGAAATTCCATTTAAAATAACTATTGATAATATAAACAATTTGGGAGTCTACCTGCCAAGGCAAAATCAGAAACTATATGAACACAACTACAAAATACTTTATACACAAATAAAGTCAATCTAATCAATTGGAAAAATATCAAGTGCTCTTGGATAGATTGAACAAATATAACAAAAATGACAACACTACCTAAATTAATCTACTTAATTAGTGCTATACCAACCAAACTCCCAAGAAGTTATTTTATAGATCTAGAAAAAAAAAAAAAATAACAAAGTTGATCTGGAAGAACAAAAGATCAACAATTTCAAAAGAATTAATGAAAAATGCAAATGAAGGTGGCCTAGCTGTACCAGATCTAAAGCTATATTATATCAGTGGAACAGGCCAGGTTCACAGGACAAAATAGTCAATGATTATTGTCTAATCTAATGTTTGACAAACCCAAAGACCCCAGCTTTTGGTTTAAGAATTGACTATTTAACAAAAACTGCTGGGAAAATTGGAAACTAGTATGGCAGAAATTAGGCATTGACCCACACCTAACACCATATATCAAGATAAAGTTGAAATGGATTCATGATCTAGACATAAAGAGTGATATAAACAAAATAGAAGAACATAGGATAGTTTACCTCTTAGATCTGTGGAAGAAGAAGGAATTTGTGACAAAAGAAAACCTGGAGATCATTATTGACCATAAAATAGATAATTTTGATTATATTAAGTTAAAAAAAGTTTTTGTACAAATAAAACGAATACAGACAAGATTAGAAGGAAGGCAATAAACTGGAAAAACATTTTTACATTCAAGGATTCTGATAAAAGCCTCATTTCTAAAACACATAGAGAATTGACTCAACTTTATAAGAATTCAAGTCATTCTCCAATTGATAAATGGTCAAAGGATATAAATAAACATGTTTTAGATTAATAAATTGAAACTATGTTTTTTGAAACTATGGTTATTGATCTGAGAAATGCAAATTAAGACAACTCTGAGATATCACTACACACCTCTCACATTGGCTGATAATAGGAAAAAATAAAAATCGATGTTGAAGGGATTATGGGAAAACTGGGACTCTAATACATTTTTGGTGAAATTGTGAATGGATCCAATCATTCTGAAGAGCAATTTGGAACTATGCATACCCTTTGATCCAGTAGTGTTTCTACTGGGTTTATATCCCTCAGAGATCTTAAAGGAGGGAAAGGGACCCACATGTGCAAAAATGTTTGTGGCAGTCCTTTTTATAGTAGCAAAAAAACTGGAAACTGAGTAGATGCTCATCAGCTGGAGAATGGCTGAATAAATTATGGTATATGAATGTTACAGAATATTATTGTTCTATAAGAAACAATCAGCAAGATGATTTCAGGGAAGCCTGGAGAGAATTATATGAACTGATGCTAAGTGAAATAAGCAGAACCAGGAAATCATTATACACAGCAAGAAGGTTATGTGATGATCAATTCTCTCTTCAACAATGAGATGATTCAGACCAGTTCTAATGATCTTGTAATTAAGAGAGCCATCTACATCCAGAGAGAGGACTGTGGGAAGTGAGTGTGGTTGACAACATAGCATTTTTACTTTTTTATTGTTGTTCACTGGCATTTTATTTTCTTTCTCATTTTTTTTTTCTGGTTTGATTTACTTTTTCTTGTGTAGCAAGATAATTGTATAGATATGTATGGATATATTGAATATAACATACATTTATACCATGTTTAACAGATATTGGACTACTTTTCATGTAAGGGAGGGGCTGGGAGATAGGGGGGGAAATTGGAACACAAGATTTTGCAAGGATTAATGTTGCAGAATTATCCATGCTTATGTTTTCAAAAATAAAAAGCTTTAATTTGAAAAAGGAGAAAAAGAAAAAGAAAAAGTCAGTTTAGAAATTACAAAGAACTTTGTTTTGAGGGAAACCAGGGAAAGTTTATTGATTTTCACTTGCTTACTTCCAGGTGTGTTTTTTACAACAACATGCATATTGTGATTCTTGGCTCCAGCCAAACAGAACTTCAGATAATATTTAATGGCATATCATTATGTTGACTCTTAATATGGCTCTGGTAATGCACTGAATGCCCATCATCTGCAGTTCTGTTTTTATAAGTTCATGGACTCATCACCAGAAGGCAACATGTGATTGGGGTGGGTGTTTTTTTTTGTCCCCAAATCTACTCATGGTGTCTGAAAACTACGGTTGGAAAGAATTTATTGAAATCAATAGAAATACAATTATTGACTATTTTGTTGAATATAATGATCAAATTAGATATTTTTAATTGAGTAGCTCTTTTTTTCTAGTAAATATATTTATTTTTAATACACATTATATTATGAATTCATTGAAAGAGAAAAATCAGAGCAAAAGAGAAAAACCATGGAAGAAATTAAAGAAAAAGAAAAAAGAAGTGAACATGGAATATCTTGATTTACATTCAGTCTCCTAAGTTCTTTTTTCTGGATATAGATGGCATTTTCTATCCAAAATATATTGGGATTCCTTTGAATCACTGAACCAAGAAGAACCAAGTCTTTCATAGTTGATCATCACACATTCTTTCTCTTAGTATGTACAAAGTATTCCTGGTTCTGCTTGTTTTGCTCAGCATCAGTTTATGTAAGTCTTTCTAGGTTTTTCTAAATCATCTTCTTCATCATTTTTTATACAACAATAAAATTCCATTATGTTCATACACCACAACTTGTTCCATTATTCCCCAATTGATAGGCAACTCTACATGTTCCAATTCTTTGCCACCAGAAAAAGGGCTGCAACAAACATTTTTGTACATGTGGATTCTTTAAGTAGCTCTTAAAGGTTAAAACTCCATAGAAGCTTTGATCATTTTAATTCTTATGGCATTTCTTATATTTTCCTCAGACTTTCAGATCGTAGAATCATAGATTTAGAGATGATATGAGTTGTAAAGGACTTCAGAGAATGTCTGTCCAAACCTCTATCCTAACAAAAATCCCCCTTTACTTATCAAGCAATGATTCAACTCTGTTAGAAGACCTTAAGGGAAAGTAATTCAAAGACTTGAAAGTTTAAATTTTTGTTAGAAATGTTTTCCTTTCATCTAAACTAAGTGTTTTGTTTTTCTGCAATTTCAGTTGATTCTTCTCTGCTCTGCAATCTTTTATCTATATCATAGTAATTCAGTTATCTAATAGAAATTATGATATTCTCATATTTTTCCCAGCTAATACATACTCTTTATTTTACTCATTCTTATATGAGATGATTGCAAGGATCTTTGTCATGGTGATAACTGCTTTCTAAAACAGATAACTCAGCAGTGGCCCAGTGAGGTAGATAGTGCAAGCATTATTATTTTTATTTTAAAAATGGTGTAAATTAGGTCAAAGAGGGAAAGTGACTTTTTAAATGAAACAGTTGGTAAATGGCAGAATTTCTGTAATCTTTGCCATATCAAACTCCTTTCTATGCTATATTATTCACTGTATTGAAAATCAAGAAACAGAAAAGAATATAATGTCTTCCCTCTAACACCGCCATTAAAATTCTGATTGGAAGCAATATTTTATTTGGCTTCAATTAATTTGTTAGAGTTTTTTTATAATTATAGCTGTCAGAAAACTTAAAATAATACTCATACAGAATTTTTCAGCTTTAAAGAATCTCGGCATCTGAAATTTTATGAAATACTATCAAACTTAAAAAAAAAAAAATGTTGCATGAAAATTATGTTCCATACCAGGTTTTTCAGCAGTGTTTCTGTTAAACATTTCACAAATGATTTTAGGAGAAATTGCTCTCCTTCAATTCTTAAGATTATCTATCTTCTCATAAAACAAGGAATATTGAAATATCTATGTAGACTTTCTCCTTCTTTACCTCATCTATTTTATTGTTCAAAGTAGGGAGGTAATCATTTAATTACATAAAAATTAGAATTATACCAAGTAAGTTTATAATAGCACACACTCTACATATTATAAACTTTGTAAAATACATAATAAACTAAACACACACAGCTATAATTATTGTTTTAATTATATTGTAAAATAGCTAAGAATGCTTTCAGCTTATTTTTAGAGAAACATCTTTTGAATTATCTTAATACTAGTTATTTTTTAGGCTATTTTAACCATGAAAAAGCATTACACATCAACAAATTTAATTTTTAAATTAAAATGTATGAATCAAGAACACATAATACTTCCTATAAAAATATCTATTTTTGGTAGATTATAAACTCAATGGACCTCAACAATGTGATAATATGCTCTTATTTTGCAAAAAGAGGCCTCTTTATAACATAGCATACAACAGTATAACTGAAGTTGGGGGTTTGTCCATTGATATCTAGGGGTAAAAAGACTCATTTTATAAAAAGCAATGAAAAGCTGAAATATGGACATGGTTTGGCTCCAATAGTCAGAAGAAAGAATAATGGGTGGACGGTTCAGTGGGGGATAGAAGGAAAACTTCATCATTTCTTCTGTCCAAAAATGGAAGGGACAGTTTCAGGGGGTAATGGGTTTGTCTTTCACTAGAGGTCTTGAATGGAGCTGGATTACTTTGAAGGCTATTATAGGACACATTTGGGAGCCATCCATTCAAAATGCTTATAGCAGGATTGTTTTTTTAATTTGTTTTTGATTGTACCCCTTTTTTTTTTTTTTTTTTTTTTTTTGTATTGGCATAGAACTAGAAATTAAGGTGGGAATGCTCATCAATTGGGAAATGATTGAACAGATATGATATATGAATATAATGAAAAACTACTTTGTTGTATAAAATGACAGAGAGACAATTTCCAAGAACTGTGTGAAGACTGTATAAACTGATAAATTAAGTGGAACTAAGAAGGGAAAAATACATTAGAATAACATTATAATTATAACAACATCATAAAAAACAAATAGAAATTCTGATCAGCATAGATAAGTGGCACAGAAGATAAGAATATTGGGCCTGGGATCAAGATCTTAATATGTAGCCTTATATCTTTACACACTCTATGACTTCTGTTAGCCATAGTTTTTGTCAACTTTAAAATGGGGGATAATAATTCTACCTACCTCACAAGGCTGTTGTGAGAATCAAATAAGATAAGATTTGTAAATTGCTTACCACAATGCCTTGTAAATAATAGGCATTTAATAGATGTGTATTCTTTGCCTCCCCCATAATGATAAACCATGATAAAGAATAGAAACCATCTAATGATAGAGAAGTAGAGATTAAATATGCAGGAAGAAATAAATCTATTTGTACATAACCAATGTAGGGAATTATCTTGCTCGACCATACTTTTGTTACTTCTCATTGAGATCAACTCAAATTTATCCTGTATTTATGTTATTGTACATAGTTGTTTGCATATTTTCTCTCCTAGTTAGATCTGAGAATAGGGATCTTTTTTGCCCTTCTTTATATCCCCTCATTTAACCCAATGCCTGGTACATAATACAGAATTAATAAATGATTCTTGATTTGGCTTAACTTTTCCATCCCATTGGGGGATGAAATAGGAATGAGAGAAAATAAGTGCATGTTAATTGAAAAAAAATATTTTAAAACCCCAACATATTCTTAGGTAAGAATCAGTCTATATGATTTCTAAAGTCAAATTTCAATGGGTCTCTATGACTTTTTTTGACCCTTACTCTCTATTTTGACTTGGCTGAGTCTTTTTCTTGGCATAAACTAACAGTCCCTTTCCAAAAGGATTGTCATAATTTGTCCAACCTAATAGTTCTACAATTAAAATTAAAAGCAAAAACAAAAACAAAAAACAAAAAACAAAAACAAAACAAAACAAAACAAAACAAAAAAAAAACCTTGGTAATGAAATCCAATTTTGCATTTATTGCATTTAAGAATAAGTTTTATGAATAATCAATGTATAAAAGGAACAGTGGGTTCAGTTTTTCTATGACATAGTAACATTTAGGCACAGTAGCAAGAATCAGTTTTTAGAGAAAGTGAAAAAAAATTAAATAATTACTATTTTGGGGATTTTAAAAAATATAACTCCATAACTGATTTTTTTTTCCACTGAAATGACCATTTGTTTTGGTAGCACTTTTAGAGTCCCCAGAGCTTAGTTCTCTCAGTAGTTCTTGAAACAATACTGGTTTCTGAGTGTTCAACATTAGAACGATCTTATCTGAAATAATTACTTGTTTGCTACATAATGCTCCTCTGAGGTTTCCAAAAGCAATAGGTATGATTCATGTTAAAAGGTGTTATGACTTTTCAATCACTTGAAAGTTGAGATAAGTGTGCAATATGTCTAAGAATGACAGCTTCAACCCAGTTCCTTATTTAATTGGCTGCTTTTGGATGGTAGCCCATCATCTGTCAGTCATCTCATGTATATCAGGATTTTGCTGTGAAGATCTCTGGTAATAGTCTTAGAAAAAGAGGTGAGTTTAATGCTAGGAAACATTTCAGCATTAAAAATATGCTGTGAAATGGGAAGTGAAATATCAATACATATTGAAAAGTAGCTCATTTGCCAGAATTTTATAAATAATATTTCTTTATGATCAATAACAATCAATAACCACCCAAAAAACTTAAGTTATATTTATGAATGGAAACATTTTGCTTTTGCAAAATTTAAATCTAACAAAAATAAAAGAAAATGGGATCAAAGAAAATAATATTTCCCCTACTTCAAAATCTTCGAATGTATAACCAATCTGTGGTGCTTAGAAGCATTCTGCAATTATATAGCCAAGGTATCACTGGATAAATTTTTATGGAAAGAAGAAGGAAAACGCTATTCACTAAAACTACATATATAGTAATGGTGTGTGTGTGTGTGTGTGTGTGTGTGTATGTATATATATATATATATATATATATATATATATATATATATATATATATATATGTATATATATACCTCTGATGTAGATCACATTATTAGGCCATTGTTGTATTACAAATTTATGTCCAATCAGTATCATTACCAAAAAAATCTATGATACAATTTCTTGCATTGATTGGTAAAAGAAGTCAAATTAATCAATCTTTTGTTTAAAGTCATAGCAAGCCATACTAAGTCATAGCCAGCAATACTAAGTTCATTTGTGTATTTGAGGGGAAGCAAATTCCATTTCTCCTATTTGCAACACAAATGTCCCTTCCAACTCATTCATTATTGTGACAACAGGTTGAATCTGCAATTCTCCATCTGCCTAAATAACATTAACCTTCATCTAACCTCATAATATCATTGTTGCACTTTGTCTGGAGTTAAAATCTCATGAATATGAGTGAGGAATAAAATCCATTGTCCTCTCTATTAGACTCTCATGTTTCTTTTTTACAGTGAAGCTACTTAAAATAAAGTGTCACCTGCAGATGGCCATTAACATTTGAGATTGATTGTTAGAAAAATGCATTTAGCAGTTCTGCAATAACAAGAGTAGAAACAGACAAGCTTGCAAATCACTTGAGCCCAAGGAGACCTTAAATAAAAACTACAGAAAATGCTAGAGCTGCTAAAGAGAAATCCATAGAAACTCTCATATTCCCAGGCTACAGCTCATCCATCTAGATCACAGAAGACCAACAAGATCGCTGTACTTGGGCGACTGACAAAGTCAGAATTGTCATTAAAATTTATCTTATTTTACCAGTCAAAAATCATAAAGGGTTCTGATATTTTATCTATGTTCAAATATTGCTTCAGAAACAAATGGAAAAACCATCTGTCTGGGCAAAAAAGGATGCCATCCTGAAAACATAGACAAATAATAACTTAATCATTAAAAATGAGAAGAAAACAAGTGAGATAAACTGCTATAAAATTCTTATGTTCCAGAATAGTCATGTTTGTATTGCTTTTTATCCTTTGCTATTTATCCATACCTTACTGGCAACCTACTGAAAATCGATTTAAGGGAAATGAGAAATTCTGGAAGAAATGGATTGGGCTTTATTGTAAGAAGTACAAAGAAGTCACAAAAGAGACACTGAAGGAGCAAAGGAGATGGGAATTTCATGTCAGAGAATATATTGGGGAAAATATGCCATTAGGAACATGGACAAAAATGTACATGTAGGGAGAATATCAAATATCAAAAGCATGTCTACAGATTTATGGAAAACAGGTAAGAATTCATAAATTAGTATAAAGGATAAAGGATGAAGAAATGAGAGTAAAAAATTAAATAACCATAAGAAACTCAGAGTTGGAAGGGACAGCAGAGGTGACCAAGCCTGTACTTAACCAGGAATCTCCTCTACAATAAATTTCAGACATTGAAACTCCATTTAAAGGCTGCCAGTGAAGGGGAGATCATCACCTCCTGAAGCTTCTTGTTCTACTTTTTAAGAGACCTAACTTTTTGATGTTTTCTTTTACATTGAAATTAAATCTGCCTATTTGTGTCTCCCATTAATTGCTCTTAATGATCAGTTACATAGTGTCTAAAGCAAAGGGCTTCAAGTCAGGAAGAGCCAAATTCAATATCTGCTTGAAAAACTTACTATCTAACAATTGTGTAAGTTGCTTGGCTTCTATCAACCTGTTTGTACATTTTTAAAATGGGGAAAATAGCAGTCTCTATCTCATAGGATTTTTGTCAGGATCAAATGAAAAAGCAGTTTGAAAACTTTAAACTACTATATAAATGGTAGCTCTTAATGTGAGTTTAATTTCTAGGAACAAGAATAAGTTGAGAACCATTTATTCACCACAATAATATTCTCCCTTATATGGAAAAATAAATTTATCCAAACAACAACAAAAACGAAATGCATACATCAAGCACCAACTATGTTCATGATATTGTGCTAAGCACTGATCCTAGAAATCCAAAGATTAAAACAATTATTACCCTAAAGAGGAACCTCAAGCAAATGGTCATGAGAATAAATGGGAAAGATATAATCCCTACTGCCCAGAATCATGTGTTTAGAAAGTAGGGTAATGTAAAGCTGATTAATCTATGTATAAAAGTTGGATTTATTATTCATTGAACAAGACATATGGCAGATAGAGACTCAAAAGTCAAGTTTGGCAGCAAGGGAAGTAGATATCAAGGGCAAAATTGCATCTGTAGGATGATTCACAAATAGCACCCATGTGTGTATCATCACCAGGAGATTATCATCATTAACAAATATCCTGTTACTTCCTGCAGTGTTCTGTATGAAATGCCTCTCAAGAACTCAGTCAGAGACCTGTATGAATTCATCACAGGAATCAGGTTTCCAGTGGTAAGATCACAATAAGGACTCTCTAGCAGTCATGTGATCATTCCTAAAACCTTTCATTATGTACAGTGGGAGACTCATCAGATCACAGAATTTCAGATGTGTGAGAAACTTTATGAAATACTTCATAATGTCCATCACTTGTTCATCTTCTTCATTTTGCCTGCTATATATGTGTAATTTTTACAGGTTTGCTTGTAGGCCAGTCTATTCTACTCTTTAAGCAATCTCATCTGCTCCTATGGCTTCAATTATCTTTTTTGCAAATCTGTAAGATTTAGATTCAGCTCCACTCTCCACTCTGACCGCCAGTCTCACATTTAAAATGCCCAGCTGGACAACATTTCTACTTTTGAGAGATGCCCCTCTCTACTGTCTCAAATTGAACGTGTCACCAAATGAATTCATCATCTTCTCTCCAAAACTTCTCCTTCCTCCCATTTTTTTTTTTGGCTGATAATATTTCCCATTGCAGAAATTTCAGTTTTCGTTGACTCTTCTCTACTTTGCCCAATGCCACTATGCCCAATACATTTTTAAACCCAATCTCTCCTACATCTATGTTCTGCTCTCTATTCATACTGTTTCTAGTTCAAGTGCAGAATCTCAGTATTGTTGTCCTTTATGATGTAAACCTAAATAATTAACAACAACAACAAAAAAATACAAACATTTCAATATTCATAGGAATAGGGTTGCATAAAAAACTGCATACCTAAGCCTCATAGCCTTCCTCCAATTTTTCTTCCCCCCAAAGCTCTCCCTTCCCAAATCCTCTGGGATATTACTAATCATCCTGACCTATATTTTGCCACTGGATGCCAATCAGTCTATAGGAGAGAAGGAGGCTGATAACTTGCACTACTCTGATGACTTGTATCTGCAAATCAAGATAGCACCCTCCTGATGTCATTGATCTTCTTCAAGAATGAAAGATGAACAACAAAACCTAAATTATGTCCAGAGTGAGATAAAAAGACCTTAGGCTTTCTTTTAAGATTTTTCTACAGTCTAATTTACTCTTTGTTTCATATCATCTCCTCATACATTCTCTAACCAAATCGAATAGCTACTATCTAATTTTATCTTACCTTTTCCTATCTGGACATTCGTGAGGTCTACCTCCAGTCTAAAGCCCTGGAAGTTACTCTCTGTACATTGCTAGCTTTTGAAATTCTCTTTCTTCAAGGTCCTACTGCATTCCAGTTCATCCTTCACTTCACTCTAAAAGGGATTTAAAAGCCCAATTTGAACATGTCACATTCCTTCAGTGGCTCTATATCACCTCCAGACTTAAATATAAAATCCACTGACATTTAAATCTCTTCATAACACAGCCCCTCTCATCTTGTCAATCTTCTCATAACTTAGATCTCATTCCTCCCACATGCTCTTTCATGGACAGACTTTCTTGATGCTCTTTGCACAAGATACACTAACTAATACATTCTTGGCATTTTCATTAGCTAGACTCTGTCTATAATCCTTTTCCTCTTCATTTCTCTATTACTCATCATATTTTATTAGCATGATTATATCTATCTATCCATCTGTTTATGTATATTTATCCCTTTTGTATCTTTGCTTCTGTATTCCCACTGCTATGGGATATTACATAAATACAAGCAATGGCTTAGGGAATCATGTGTCATACAAATGTCAACAAAAATTTATAAGTACCTCCTATGTATCATCTGTACAATTCCTATAATGATTTATTAAGTTATATTTAATTTACATGCATGCCGTACACTTCTAGGAGTTTCATGATCAAATAATATAAGGAATGTTATCATGTAAATATAGAAAAATTCTAAATGGCAAAATACATAAACCTATAGAATTTGACTATGGAAGAACTGAGAGTGCATCAAACTTCAAACACCTATTAGCTACAAGATCTTAAGCAAGTAATTTAGTATCTGTGCCAATTCCCTCATTTGTAAAATGGGGATACTAATAACATCTATTTGTAAACATAAAGTTATATAATGGACAAAATGATATGATATTTATAGTGTACTTTGTGAACCTTAAAGTTCTATGTAAATGCTAGCTAGAATACTTCCATAAGAAAGTATTCATTAGTGTCAGGCTCTCTTTCAAGAGTATAATCAATAAGCCATTTATAAGCAATTTCAAATTTAACTGAAATCCAAGTTTATTTAATAAATCCCATACTGAGCTAAAAGGCAATATTTCAGTAACAAATTGTACATGCATTATATATCAATGATCTGTTTGAGATCATCTAATACAGAGGTTATTATCATGTGGCACATGAACTAAAAAAAATTTGGTGACAGTATTTCTTTTTTTTAGGCAATGGTATTTAAGTATAATGTGTTCCCTATTAATGCCATGGATTTTGTTTAATGCATCTAAAAACATTATTCTGAGGATGTTTCCATAGGTATTACTATACTCCCTACAGAGTCACTGCCACACAAAAAATGTTAAAAATCACTGATCTAAGTTTCAAAAAGGAGAATGCATATATTGAGGGAATTTTCTAGGAGGAAGAAGAAATAATGATTAAAAAACAAAACAAAACAAAACAACCCACCATTCTCCTTCCTATTAAAGGTAACCCTGTTTATAGAAAAAAAATCAATCTTATCTCATTTGCTAATGGGCAGCATAAGACATTTAGGAATTATGGCTACACCTTCAGGATCAAAAAAGACACTGAATGGGCATTGGTTCCAGTAGAGTAAAATGTAATTACATCCTTCAGTCATGACTATCTCATTGGGAGCTTGATTATGCTGCTATGCTTTATATAGAAACCTCCCACTTCTCCAGTTGTTGAAATCTTTAGTCAAATCCTTGATCAAGTACTAGTTCAGCCATGCAGCCTTCTAACTCCAGAAAGAAGGAATTCTTCCATCCTTAAGTTTCTTTGTTCTCATGTTCTAACTTTTATCACGGTTATGCGTTTACAAAGTCTAAGAAAAATCTTCAATATAATAGTAAGTCATAATACTAAGAATGGATAGAGAAAAAGGAGGAAAGTAGTTTATAAATAAATGAAGTTACAACTGAATTAATCTTGAAACAACATATAGTGTGTGTGAGAGAGACAGGGACAGAGAATAATAAAGATAAAGACACTGATCAGGTAGAAATCTGCCCAGAGGAAGCAACTCTAGGAAGGTACAATACAGATAATATGGAAGGGGTAGTTGGAAGTGCAGATCAGAAAACTCTATAGTAGGGAAACCGAAGTTCTCAATATCTCACTCAATGTAAATAATAAAAACAGTGTTAAAAATATCTGGTGACTGGCTGGGGGACAATTTGTAATGTCCTTTTTCAGATATATAGATATTTAGATAAATACATATATAGATAGATATGAAAATACAGATGGTTTGCCAACTTGATTCATAATAACTATGACACCTTGGAGATGGGTTTAATGTAGTCACTTAAATAAATTCAGGAAGGTAAGAAACAAAATTTGAATTGGTTACAATTTTAAGTACTCTTATTTACTGAGTGCTTTTAAGTTTTAAGAGTGATAGTCCCACATAGCAGCTTTTTGTTTTTTTTTTTTTTTTTCATGAGGAAGATTTTGCTTCAAAAATCTCACTTTCTGACATGTTCTAACCATGTGACCTTGGAGAAGCTACTTAAACTCTTTGTGTCCCTCCCAATTCTCTAAGAATTTAAATATCAGAATGGATGCACATCTGAATTAGTAAGGGTTTGAAAACACAGGTCTAAATGGAAAAACAAATCAAAGCAAAAAGTTGGAGGAGAAATGTTATTATGACTGCAAAGGCTTTAACAATATTGGGAGAAAGAAATTCTAAGTTTTCTGAACTATCTGAGGGTACATTTCTTTGCCTGTTCCATGTATACTTGAATATTTTTGTTTTGTTTTGTTTTGTTTTCTTGAGAGGCAATTAACGTCTTGAGAAGTTAAGTAATTCAGCTAGTAAGTGTTAAGTATCTTGAGTTCAGATTTGAACTCAGGTTCTCCTGACTCCAGAACCTATGCTCCAGCCATAGTGCCATTCAAGCTGCCCCTTGAGTATTTTTTAAAGGCACTAAATTAGAGGTCTTATGGGAACTTTTGTAAGAGCAATGTGTTACAATCGCAAATATAGTTAGAAAGACTTTCTGCTGTACTTTAGTTTCAATTTCTGCAATTGTCCTAAGGGTTTCTAAGGTGGCTTCTTGGCTTTCCATTTCTAAATGCTGACAAATCTTAAAATAGTCATTTTACTACCTTATCTAACAAGAATTCATTTTTCTATTCCACTTTCATATTTACAAAATGTTTCTTTTTCTCAAAACAACTTTTTTTATTTCGAAGGGCAAGGATTAGATCTCATTTCAAGAATGAGTTATCTAGGGACTGCTAGGTAGTACAATAGATGGAATACAAGCCCTGAAGTCAGGAGGACCTGAGTTCAAATCTGCCCTCAGACATTTAATACTTCCTAGCTGAGTGACCCTGGGCAAGTCACTTAATCCTAATTGTCTCAGAAGAAAAAAAAAAAGTTAAAGATGATGATGATGATGATGATGATGATGATGATGATGATGATAGCAGGTATCTATCTTGGGTAAGAGACTTATGCCTTGTTAAGGAACTAGTTAGCAGCAGAGATGAGACTTTAAACTGTGATTTCTGATGCCCAGTCTGTTGACAACAACAGGTCCACTTCCTTTCTTCAGCCTTCTCTTCTTGATCCTAAAATTTCTTCCTCCCTTGACTAATACCATGGGGTAAAAGGTAGTTATAGTAGTACAATGTTTGATTTAAAGTTGAGAAGACCCAGGTCTTCTAGAGCTTATTGATTATGTGACCATGGGTAAGTCATTTAGTTTCTTTGAACCTCAGGTACCTCATCTATAAAATGGGGAGAATAATTTTTAAAGCAAATCTTTCACAGGATGGTTGTAAAATTCTAATTAGAAACTTCATGCAAATTATTTTATAAATCTTAAAGCAGACTTGAAATTTCAGTAAAACAATGAAATATAAAAGTGTGAAATGGGAAGAGCAGAATTAAAGTTAATGGGGATATTTTTGAATTATTAATGGAATTTTTATGCAGGATGCTCTGTTTTGGGCTACTATGGTCCTGTTTTTTTTTTCCCCAAATTCTATAAAATGACTGTCATAATTTTATTCAGAGTTCTCCCTTTTTATGGACATTTATAAAAGTATAATTTGAGCCACATTACTTATTCAAATATTTGACAAAATATTTTCACTGCTGGGTGAATACTATGTAGCAAGTTATTTTAAAATTCTTCCCACTTGACAGCTTCAAACAGCAACTTCATCTAGATCAGAACTGGGACCCTATATTGGTAAACTTTTAAATGTAAATAATTTGATGGAAAACCACCTTTTTTTTTTTAATCCAAGTCATGTTCATATAAATGAACTTCAGTTCATGAATAGCTTTCATTCCAAAAAATTGGAATAAATCCATTCAGAATATATGCTGAAACTATTTTTCATACCAGCACAGTGACCAAACTATTTTGGTCCTATAATTAGTTTAGCTTTGAATTACTGGCCATATGAGTCACTTAACTGACTTCTAAGAAATGGAAATGGAGCACCTAAGCTTTCAGTCTCACTAGAAAATAGGAGCAAAAGGAGAATCTAGCACTGTCTTTATACTTTAATATTCTACCAGCATATCCTACTTAACATTTCCAAATTAACTTTTCTATGGCTTACGCCTTTTCTATGATCTTTGAAGTCTACATACTCAGAATACCGCTGGGACAAACCTTCTACTGTGAACACTTATCTGCCAGGTCACTCTAATTATTTCATTTTTTAAAGAGTTACTTCTTTACAGTAATAGGTTGGGCATTAATGAAATTAAAGGTTATGACCAACTGCCTATAATGGTTTAATACTTTGAAAATAAACATTTTGGCTTCAGATCCATGTTTATTTTCTATCATTACCTCAGTTCAGGCTACACATATATATTTCATTGGAAAGCTATTATCTGTTTATAATGTACAACTCCATTAAGAGCATAGCCTAGTTAATCTATAAGAGACCACACACACACACAAAAAAAAAGATAAACAACCAAAAGAAGCCAGGAGAGAAGAATGAACTTTAATTTCTCATTTTAAGACTTTATTAAATTGATTTCCATAATCAATTTAATAAAGTCTTAAAATGACAATGACTTAAATGACTTAAAAGTATAACGTCTTAAAATGACTTAATGACTTAAATGACTTAAAAGTGTAAACTTGGACTCCAATTCTTTCTCTTATAAATAGTCCTTTTGCTTATGTGTCTGGGAACTGTCTTTAACAGCAATTTCTGAAATCTTCTTATATTCTCTTCTGCCAGTATCCTCCCTCTACCTTTCTTCCCTTTTTAATATTCCCTATATGTTAATTTTCATATTAGGAGGTACTTTTTAAAAAGTGGAATTCTGGTTGTGATATGGGTATGATTTTTAGATATAGAAGAGCCCAGATCCCCTTCCCCATAAACATTTAGGCAAACTTCTAAAAATTAATATGGAGCTAGACAGAAAAATGACAAGAAAAACCTAAAGAACAATAACAATAATTTCTTCCATTTAGACAAGGAAGGACTGCCAAGAAAACAGCTAGAACTCTGCAAAATCTGTGAAAGCTAATATAAGAAGGCAAAACAATCAGCATCTGAACTCCCAAGAGTAGAAAGGGCCACAGTCAAGCCATTACCTAACACAGAACCTCACAGATCACAATAGAAGGCAAGACAATATTGACCTCCAGTTCAGAGTTCATGTAGACCATTGGGATTACAAAATGGAAGAAGACCAGTACCTGGCCAGTAGAGCTTTCTTAGTAGAACAGCTTGATGGCTCCAAGTAAAGGATTTACAGCATCTGTGAGTGACATTTTTTTTTTTTTGTCACATGCTTTTAAAGTACAAACTTCCTTTCTCCTGGATTGTGTAGGTACTTATAGAATAGTATGTTGCACATTCTTGAAGATCTGCTTTATATGATAGTAAATATCCATTCTAATAGTTATTAAGTCCTGCTGACTGACATTAACTGGTACTTAAAGGGGAAAGCACAGTGGTAGGCTAACAACATTGAAGAAATTCAATCAGCAGATGGTTCATGGAGTGAGAAATCAAAAGAGTTTTAATAGTCACTAGTAATGATAATCAATAAATTATGCAGTATCATATATGCAGGCTATCTTAAGCATGAATTTATTAAAGCCTAATGATCTTTAAAATATACCTAGTTTGCAGTAAAAAATAAAAAGTAAAGTATTATGAAGTTACATATTGATGTCCAATTATAATGAATAATGATAACACAAATAGGATAATTGTAGAAGCTTAAGGGAAAGATTATCTAAAAAATATCTAAACTCATTTTTCCCACCAAGGGAAATAATGAGCAAGGTAGAGAATGGGAGAGGTGGAGCTAGAGTCATAAAGGATTACTAACTGCCCACAACGCAGATAGAACCATTGTAGGATCATAACTCACTGTAAATGACACAGAGAGATAGTTTCTATTGTCCCCAGGAGATGATCATGATAGAAAGGTAAGAGGTGAGGTTTCTGTAGTCTAGAAGTCTTTTGTTGTTCCCATTCTTTCCCCACCCTGAACTCTGCTTTCTCACACTTCTAACAATCATTAGCATTGCATTTAAATCACTGAAAATCAATGTATGTGCTGATTTAATTTGAAGAATCTAAATGAATTCTTCATAGGCTTTTTCTACCTCTGTATCTTCAAACATCAAAGTTGATGTATAAGTAATAATTATTTTAATGGTCTTTTTCAAATACTTATCATCAGTATTGTATTCTGATCCTATATAGACCCATATCACCCATGGTGATTTTGTATCACCATATCACAAGGGCATAATAGGATTATAGTTTTAAGAATTGTACATTTTTTTGCTCTATATCATTACTGATAAGAGAAATGAAAATTAAGACAACTTTGAGTTACACTACACAACGCCCAGAGTGACTAAGATGACAAGACAACAATAAATATTGAAGGGGATATGGGGAAAAAAAGAGAAAGATTTATTAGCGGGGGGGGGGGGGGGGGGGGGGGGGGGGGGGGGGAAGCTCTAGCAGATTCTATCAATATGAAAAGCCTTCAGGTAATGGCCCTATAAAAGCTTATGTGTACATAATAATCAAGGCCTATAGTAATCTAGTATTTGATAAACTTCCAAACTTCAGATTCTGGGATAAGAACTCACTATTGTACCAAAATTGCTGGGAAAACTGGAAAATAATGTCAAAAACTTGGCATAGATTTACATTTCCCCTTCCATATAAAAATGAGGTCAAAATAGTTACATGATTTGGGCATAAAGTGTACTGCCATAAGCAAATTAGGAAAGAAAGGGATAATTTACCTATCAGATATTTGGAGAACTAGAGAAAATTATGATAAGTAAAATGGGCAACTTTGATTACATTAAATTAAAAAGGTTTTGCACAAACAAAACCAGCAGAAACAAGATTAAAAGAAAAGTACAAAGGTGGGGGAAAAATCTTTATAGCCAGTGTTTCTCATAAAAATCTCATTTCCAAAATATATAAAGAATATGCTATCCCCTCAATTGATGAATGGTTAAAGGATATGAACAGACAATTTTCAAATTTTAAAAAGCCATCTACAGTCATATGAAAAAGTTCTAAATCACTTTTGATTAGAGAAATGCAAATTAAATCAACTCCTAGGTACCACCTCATACCTCTCAGATTGGCTAAAATGACAGAAAAAGATAATGATAAATGTTGGAGGGGATGTTTGGAAAAATTGGACATTAATGCATTGTTAACTGAGTTGTGAAATGATCCAACCATTCTGGAGAGCAATTTGGAACTTTGCCCAGAGGGCCATCAAACTGTGCATACCCTTTGACTAAGCAGTACCATTACTGGGTCTATATCCCAAGAAAATCATAAAGGAGGGGAAGGGACCCATATTGCAAAAATATTTATAGCAGCTCTTTTTATGGTAGCAAAGAATTGGAAAATGAATAGATGCCCATCAATTGGGGAATGGCCAAATAAGCTGCGGTATATGAAGATAATGGAATATTATTGTTCTATAAAAATGATGAACAAGATGATTTTAGAAATGCCTGGAAAGATTTACATGAATTAATTCAGAGGAAACAAGCAGAACCAGAAATACATTGTACACGATAACAGCAAGAATGTGAGATGATTAATTATGAAAGATTTGGTTCTTCTTAATGGTTCAGTGATCCAAATCCCAATACACTTTTGATAGAAAATGTCATCTGCATACCAAAAAAAGAACTTTGGAGATTGCGTGTAAATCAACATATGCTATGTTCACTTCTTTTTTTTTTTGTTTTGTTTTGTTTTTTTTCTTCCATGGTTTTCCCTTTTGTGATTATTTTTCTTTCCCAAAAGATTCATAAAGCAATGTGTATTAAAAAATAAATAAATTAATTAACTTAATTTTTTTTTAAAAGCTTATGTTCTCTACTAGGAATAATCTAGCTAAATTCAAAGAGAATAATGGCCAGAAGTTTGGGCATTAAGTGATGAATTTCTTTGACCAAAACAATTCATGATCACTATTTCCTAATGGTTGTATTCATGAAAATTGAACTTTTTGAGATATATACATATTTAAAACATTTAGAAATATGATCATATCTATGTAAAAATGCAAATAATTATTTTGTATGCAGGATCATATGTATATCTACTTTTTTGACTAGTCATACCTCTTGCTCGAATTTCATTTTCTAATACTTCAATTTCTCTAATACCTCCATGAATGTACCATTAACTCTTACACCTGGTTCTCCTTCCAGTCCATTCAAACATTTCCTACAGTCAGAAGGTAGTTAGTAAGAGACTTTTCCTATTTCTTTAAAAAATTCAACTCTTTCTACTCCTTGGGATGGAAATCATTTTTTAGATGTCAACACATGGGCAGCTACCGAACAACAGAGCTAACAAACTCACAAAAAATTCCGATTGCAATATAATGAATAACTTCTTTTATTCATACAGAGATCTAGTTAATTTTCCTGGGAGAAAAATCCCCAAAGCATTCAATGAAGTATTTGATAATGACAATTATAGCGCTGAAGATTTGCTTTGTGAAGGGAAAATATAAATGTAGTTCTTATAAATGTACACCCACACATTCTGTGTTATGTACTAATGTGGGATTATCCAGTGGATACATATTTAAATCCAGAGTAATTATGTGGCTTTCTATCAATGAGAGATAGCTATCAATAAACAGTCTTGTTCATCTAAAGTATGAAAATAATTTAGGTGTTCCAAAAAATGTTGCAGAGATACTAAAAAAAAAAAAAAAAAAAAAAAAAAACCTGAAGTCCTGAGGAATTATCAGAGTAAATGATATCATACAGAATCATTTTAAATTTCTCAAAAATGAGACAGGATATAGTAGTGCATATAATGCTAGTCATAGGAGATCTGAATTTAAATTGTCTCAGACATTCATTAAATGAGTGAGCATGATCAAATTCATTTTTTATCTCAGTTTCCTCATCTCTAAAATTGAGACAATATTTCTTTTCCAATTTCTTTTTCTTTTCCAATTCCTACTCATAAGAGAGAGAATTCCTTATAGAATTTAAAGCAATTTATAGAATTTAAAGCAAAATATAAATATAATTATCATTATGGTTATATCATATCTTAATTTTTAGAAATTTAATTTTATTAGTCAAAAAAACCCAATTAATTGACTATGCAAACAGTCTTTTTCCTTTTCCTACTATGGCTAATCAGTTCTCTGTTGTTTTGGGTAAATAAGATGTCAAAATGAGCAAATTTACAAGTTAAATGAAGTTTGTCACTTTAAAGAACAAAACTCATTTTATGCCAACAACTTTTCAAGAAATTATTTTATTCTAAAATCCAACTTCTTAAATTCAGTGATCAAAGTATCAAGCTTTTTATTTTTCTTTGTTGATGACTCAGTGCCATCATTATCATTATATGCTATCTCACTATGCTATATAATACAATAAGATGTATAAAATGTTCCTTAATTGTTATGCTTTTATAGTTGAGAAGAAGTGTGAGGGAATTGAAAGTCTACTTAATTTGGAAAAAGAACAGGAAGTCCTTTACCAATTTTAAATATACAAATAAATATTACATGCATATTAGCTGGTATTGTACTTATCTTTCAAATCCTTTCTTAAATTCTTACTGCCTCTGTGATCACTGCAAATCACTAAAATTCTGAAGCTACATTTTCTTAACACTTACTACATGGTGCTATGGTAAATATCAGATGAATTTTTTTTGTAGAATTTGATAGTTGGAAGGAACCTCAAAAGTGATGTAAGTCAACTCATACACAAAAGATTTCTGACTTTAATATATGTGACAAGTTGGTCATCAACCTTTAAGATTTTGAAAGGATAGGGGAGAAGTCTCTGTCAAGTCTCAAGGTAGCCCAATTGCACTTTTGGAAAGTTCTAAATGTTAAGAAGTTTTTTTGTTTTGTTTTGTTTTTTACATAAAGCTTAATCACTGAAATACCATTAGGTTCTGTCTTTGGGGCCAAACAGAAAAGCCAGAAATCTCTTTCACATGATAGCTATTTAAATAGTTGTACCCAGATCTAGGGTGCTCCAGCCTTCTTTTCTCTAGATTAATTACCCCCCATTTCCATTAATAAGTTCTTATGATGTGGGTTGAGGTCCCTTTAAGATTCCTTTCTGATTCCCAACTTCCCCCCCTTCCTCCCCATGGCTGAAGAAGCTAGCACCTTTGATTCATAAATCCTGGTCAAAAGCACTCTTTTGAATTCCAATGATATCCAGGCTTTCCCAGCTCCCACAGGATCTGAGCTAACTTGGGCTTTCCCACCCCTCACTATCTGCTCAGGTTTCCCCAACCCCCACAAACAGCTTCCTCCTTATCTAAAAACCCATTGAATATTATTCAATTCTAACCTTGGCCAAAACCTGCCAGAAGCCTGGGACTCCACCCACTTTCAAGATCACTAAGAGCCCCCATTATAAAAAGGGGAACCTTGGAGCCCACTCTTTGCAGGAGCCCCAAACATGGCACCCTTATGTCGCCATGCCAAGGGTTCCTGTCTGCCCAGCACCAGCTCTGGTCCTGATGTCTTTCTACCTTTTACCTTTACTTTCAAACCCCTACAATAAACCTTTTTTTATCAATCTAGGTTTTCAGGCCTGTAAATTCCTTTACAAGGGACTCTGCACCATCAATAGATTGCATTTAACTATGTATGCTTGCGCCAAACCAAAAGGGATTACCCCTTACCTAATTCTCATCATTTATATGGTATATATGCTAGGCTCATCTCCATTCTGGTTGTCCTCTGCAGGATAATTTCTAGTTTACTAATGTCTTGTCCAGATCTGAATATAACACTCCAGTTTGTGGAGAGCAGATTAAAGGGAATTACTTAATTACTTTTCCTGGACTATTTCTGTTTCTGGAACTATGTATCTTAATGAAACTAAAAAATAAATTCTCTCTTTCAGCTGTCACATTACATTGATTATCCATACTGAGTTTTCAGTCCACTAGTACACTCAGATTTTTATTTGGGGGGAGGTGATAATAAAGAGATTATTAAATGTCCATTTAAATTATGTACTGTATTGACACAAAGCAATTTTTTCCACAATGAAGTATAACCTTAATAAATATTTTGCTAAGTTTTGGCATGTTGTGAACTCATCTTTTCTAAGAGTATGTTAGCCAGAAACAAATATAAATATTTCAGGTTGAAGGAAGAAAAAAAGAAAAACAAAGTAAGTTCTAAAATAGATCATTGTTTGAAAAAAATATGAAAAATATGTCTACTTATGTGTTTATATAATGCATTTATATAATCTTTTTTTAAAGTCTGTGTGGGTGTGGGTGTGTATGTGTGTATGTGTGTAGGGATCATTGGATTCCCCACTGGACCCCCTCGCACCACAGAGAGTAACTAATATTAAAAAGGGATAGCAGAGTATAAGAGAAACCAGAATCCCTTGTAGGGTGGGGCAAGGACATTTCACTGAAAACAGAGTCCTTTCCCTTTGCCCCCCCCCCCTTCCCCGTACTCGAACAAAGTGGCTTTAGATTCTGAGGAGTTTTGCTTCACCAATAGACTCTTCCAATGACTCTAGTAGAATGTAAGCTCCTTGAGGACAAGGCCACATTCACTTTTCCACTAGTACCCCTAGTGTCTGGCACATCACAGATACTTAACATTGGTTGACTTGAACAGAATTTGTCCATCTTGCTTGGCACAGAGGTGGCTTGAAGCTGTGGCTTGGAGCTCAGGTCAAGTACAGACCTACTGACAGAATCCATCTCTGTTGCCTAAGAACCAACCAACCAGCCACAGCAACCCAGGGAAGAACTGGTTTTTGTTTTTTGTTTTAATTTAAAAATAAAATATTTTCTGCCTCAAACAAGGATCCCTCCTAGCCCTCACCTTGGAGAAAGATCTGATGCAATTCTTGCACCCATGAGTGTTAGGGGCCTCCTGGAGACCCCTTCTCAGAGGCAGGGAGGAAATCTGTATTTAAGAAAAGGCTCTACCACATGGAAAGAAAATGAACGGATGGAGACCTAATTAAGGGGAAATCTCATGTTGGGGGAAATCCTTTAGGATTAGGAGGGAGCAAATTTAAGAGGGCAGAAATTAGGCCAGTTTCCCTCATCTGCCTACATTCTATATCCACGGCCAGCCCTGCTCGGCTTCCCCGACCAAGACTTGAGTCACGATCCCCATCCAACCCCCCATCTTCTAGGGAAACCAGGGCCAGGAAAATAGAGGCAAGGTCTCAGCTAATACCTTCCCACCTCCTCAACTCTTCACTTTGGGCAGGTCATCAACAACATGTGTGTTAGTACAAGAGAGAAGAACGTGAACCTATGGCCCACAGCCAAGCCATCAGCACCTCAGGCTTTGGACCCAAGTCCTCATGGACCACCTGATCGGACCCAAGCTGACTGCTGACCTGCTGCAAGGGATGGGAAAGGACTGATGGGGCTCAGAGTGACCGACTATCAGCCGGAGTCAGGATCACTAAACGTCTTTATTCTTGATCTTTTACGGTCAAGGTCAGGGGATTAGATCTAGCAATCTCATACACACCTTCCTCCCTCAAACGCCACAAGAGACCAAGAGTGAGTATCTCAATTTCCTCTTCCTCCTCCTACTCCTCCCACACACGTCACTCCCCCCTCTTTGTCCCACCAATCAAGTCAGCATAGAATAGCTGGGGAGGGTCAACCTTCAAACAAGTTAATAGGCAACTGTCCAATTGGCAATTAGTCACACGTGCTTCATTATCCAAGTGTATTTGCTCAATTCTAGCCCTTGACATGTATGTGTGTGAATGTATATCTTTCTACACAACTGCTATTTGGAATAACTATCAACAACATTCTCCTCCTTTCCATATTTATATCCACATTATTCCTCTCTTAGTGAAAAAGATTCAATGATCATTTAGTCTTTACAAGAGTTTCTTATGAATTAAATATATATTTTAAAGGAAAATTCAGACTTTTCACATAAAAAAATTCAAAAACTTTTGATGCTTTCTCATAAAAAATGTTATTAAAGCTCTATTGTTTTGTCTTTAAATACTTCCTTAAACTTCCTTAAACTCATAAAAATAGATGTCCCTTCCCTTTGTTTCTTCTACAAAAATACATCTAAATCCCCATACATTTGCAGCTGGCTCTGTGACACAGGTTTTTATTCCATAGCACCGTATTGCTATTAGATGTGATCCACATTTTCCTGGAAAGTAAATTAGGTATTAAATTGACATCTTCCTTCATGTTTTCTTTTGATTTACATGCATATGTATATATATGCATGTCAATCAAAAAAGCATTAACTATGTGTCAGGCTCTGTGTTAAGTCATGAGGATACAACTAAAGGGAAAGAATAGTCTTTCCTCTCAAGGAGTTTTTAATGGGTACAGGCAACATTTTTCGTTCATTTTTTAAAAATTTTTTTTCTTTTTCTGAGGCTGGGGTTAAGTGACTTGCCCAGGGTCACACAGCTAGGAAGTGTTAAGAGTTTGAGACCAGATTTGAACTCAGGTCCTCCTGAATTCAGGGCTGGTGCTCTATCCACTGCACCACCTAGCTGCCCCAGAACAGGTAGCATTTAAATAACTAGGCACAGCTATCAATGAATGAATTTATAAGGTCAAGGAACTTTTCATCTAAATTGTGGAGGGGACCCCAAATAGAAATTCTCCTGAAAGAAGAATCTTGTTTTGACGTATTTACCTACCCATCTATAAATCTCAATTTCTTTCCTTCTCCTTTTTCATTTCCTTTCCTTCTCCCTCTATCTCTCTGTATCTCTCTCATATAGATCTATATAGCTTATATAAATAATATAGATATAATATAGATATAAATCTATAGGTGATATTTATGTATTTATATAGGATTTACAAAAATAGATATAAATATAGATATTTTATATGGAAAGAGAAATATTCATAGATAGATAAGTAGGTAGGCAGATAGATGATAAATATAGAGAGAAATAGAGAAATAGCCAGCCACAAGGATGGAATAGTACCAAGATTGTGAAAGAGAATAGAGTCTGTAAATTATAGGCTTTTAAGTTTGTCTTTGATTTCTGTAAAATTGCAGAACAGGTAACCAAAGAAATGGTTAGTGAAACATCTAGAAAAGAAAATAATGACTACAAAACATAGATTTATCAAGAACGGGTTATGACAGATTATAGGTATTTCCCTTTTTGAGATGGTTACTAAAATTAAAGAGAGAAGAATGTAATTATCATTAATATATTTTAGTGATGCCTTTAATAAAGCTGTTGTTATTACTCTCCTATATATGTCGAAAAGATAGGGGAGGAAAGCAACATAAGAAAGGGGGTAAAAGTCAAAAGCAACATCAGAGGGGTTCAGGCCTACTTCAAAAGCTGGATTCAAAGAGAAGTGTTCAAGAATTAATACAAATTCACAAGGAGTCGACATTAGAGTTTTCCTAGGTTCTGTTCTTAGAACTGTGATGTTTAACATTTCTGTAAATGACTTGAACAAAGATTCATCAAAATTAGTGATGATACACAGGCTTTATCTTCCAGGATTGTTGTAAGGGTAATATAAGATAATATTTGTAAAGCATTATAGAAACACCAGGTTACATTATATCTATAATTACATTTATGCTATCTTATGTTATGCTACTGTATGTTATGTTATTGTGAAAGGTTCAAGTCTAAAAAACTAGGAGAGGCAGCATAATACAATGGGAAGACCTGTATGAATTGAGGTTGAATGAAGTGATTAGAAAAAGAACAATTTATATAATTATAACATGGTAGAGCAAACAACTTCAAAAGACTTAGAACTCTCAGCAAAGCAATGATAAACAAGTAGTAGTCCACAAAACCACAGATGAATTATGTTACATTCGGGCCAGAGATTTGATGACCTTAAAGTACATGCCCATGTTGGAAAATTATTTTGCTAGTTTATGGATATTTATGATGAAGTTTTAAAATTTTGTTTTGTTTTGATTCATGGTAGGTTACCATCCAGCAGTAATGAGATGGATAGATTATAAATGTGGATACATGAGAATAAATTTTTGCTTTTATTTTAAAACAATGGATAAAAGCCTATCCTAAATTCCCTGGTTTTCACATGTTAAGGACCATGCCAAAGTGAAGGGGCAAGTCAATTCTCTGAGAGCCTCCACGGCTGTAAATCATAACACCTGAAGGAGTTACAAAGCAGACTTTACTGACACAGGCATTGCTTGTGGACTGGGAATGAAATAATTTGGAGGCAGAGGAAAGAGGAGAAAGGCCAGAGCATGCAACTGCCTCTTAGTAGGGAGGTCAGATAATGCAACAGCCTCTCAGTCTCCTTGTGTTATCATCATCCTCTCACATGAAGAGATCCATTCTATAGGTCTGAGTTAGAACTCTAATAGCCACTAGCAGGTGGCTCCTGTAGCACAACATTCACATATCACAAAGCACATTGGGCAGAAACTGGGCTTGAGAAATCAAGCTAATACAATGAAAGCTTTTTCTCCTCTGAGGGTGGGTATGAGTTCATTTTCCTTCTACTATTACATAGGCACTTCATTTGATTTGGAGCAATAAAAGAGAAAGTACTTGAATTCTCTGAGTTTCCTTTCCAAGCAGATGGAAAAGTATGCTGACAAGATTACTTCAGTTTGCAAAAGCATCAGAGTTGAGATTCAACTTTTGGATGCAGGTGGTTGACTGCATCCCCACGATGCTCAGAATGATCAAAACTGCCTAAGTTAATATCCTTATCAGAGTATAAATCCCTTAAGGTGTTCTGATCTAGGATGCATGTTTCTTGTGGCTAATAGTAATTTTCTCCATTTTCCTACAATTTGATCTAGGAACCTCATTAATTTGATATTGCTGATAAGATTGTGATTCATTAAGGAAAAAACCTGGATAGGAATTTAGAGGGAAATTGGATCTAATACTGGACTTCTCACTAAAATTGTCTTCATTATTATAGGACTGATTGCTTCAATTCAGTGTGTGTGTGTGTGTGTGTGTGTGTGAAATATATATTTCAATATAATTGGTTTCCTTTGTATTTTATTTTATCTATTTTAAAATCTTATCTGTAGTGTTCTAGTTGGTTTTCTGGAAGTCTCTGGACCAGCCTTCATTTCAGCAGAGTAATCACCATGAGAATAGCCAGAAATAAAGTCCAAAAATCTTTATTGTCTTCTTCACAGTCTTGTTTCCTTGCCTGGGGCCTTTTCCAGTTTTCTGGAGGTCCTCCAGAATGTTTCTTGGTTTCTATGGGGGAGGCAGGAGGGACCATGAAAGTCTCTGTCTTGAAGTCTCCCTTACTCCAGGAGCTTATGCTCCAGCCTCCAGTCCTCTGTCTTCCCAGAGTCTATTCCAGTCCCCCAAGGTGTTGGGAGATGGAATGAATGTCTCTGGCTGAGTTAGTCCTAGCTTATATAATCTATTGTAATTACATCATAGTAGGTGTGAATCTTGTAGAACTATGTTAAGTAATAAGTACATGTACTAAACTAGAAAACTATTAATCATCATGCTAAACTAGATAACCATTGTCTTATCAATACCACTGAGTTAATACCTTGTAAAAATCCTTGTTTCAGAGTTCTGGCCCATTACACTTATCCTGAGCTGGGATCCATAGAAACCATAGCGTGCAATAGGTTCCAGGATACAAAAAAAAGGTAAAAAAAACTCTGAGCTAGGATAGTCTCTAAGGTTCCTTCTATTTCTGACATTTATAACTTCAGAATACTGCAGAGTATACTCACTGCAATACCTGAAGTTGAAGAATTAACAGAAACACTGATGAGTGCAAATTTAGTTTATCAATACTGCTGGACTATTTACTATTTATTTCCAATTCCTCCATGTTTGAATCTTAAGGTTCATTTTTCATCACTTATATTTCTTGAATCTTTTTAATTGATGGCAATATCAGGAGAGGTGGAAGAACTTCCACTCATCACCCACTTCCCTTCAGATAGATAGATATCTTTGCAAACATTTGACCTCTAGTACCATTTCACTTCTGCCAGAACTACTAGCACCCTCAAAATTTCCCCATGGTAGCCTAGACATAGGATCCACACCCACCAGTGAACAAAAGAAAGTAGTGAGTTTTTATCTTAGTTTTTCTTTTCTTTATGTTTTTTTTTTCCTTTTCTTTAGGTTAATTGTACTCCAGTCAACTTTAAAATCTCAGTATTTGACTCCTGAAAGAGAGAGGGGCATATAACTTTATATTAATATTTTTAAATTTTAACATGGGCTCCTTGGTGAACTGATTATAAGCTACTGTATACTGTACATGAATCCATATTTATTTATTTTTCTTATCTATTACCACCTAAGTGGCTAGTTCAGTCCAAGTAATTCAATAAAAAACATTTTCTAAGGACCTGCTTATATCATTAGATAAAGAGGAGAAAAAGACAAAACCGAAAATAACCCTGCTCTCAAGGCCTTATATTCTATTTAAAGTAGTCTCCCACTTTTGAAAGAAATGCCTCAGGTTGTATCTTGCCTATGTCAAACTAAGGGGTGATGATAGTTTACTCTTTATATAAGAATGAATTTCTTTTCCCCAAACTTCTTTGAACAGGTGGGGGACTTGGGGCATAGACTATTGCCTAAGTTAACTTTCCCCAGTATGTTGGTTAGCTTTATTAAGCTTTTCTTTACATTCACCCTGTTTTAAATATATATATATATATATGTGTGTATATATATATATATATATATATATATATATATATATATATATATATATAGTTATAAGAGTTTACTCACTGGCAGGCAGAGGTATGTAGATATGAAAACATGGGTGCTAAAACAAATAAACAAAAATCAAAATTTATACACTTAACATGTTTACCTTTTTTTCTACTCACATCTATTTTTCCTTCTCTTATTTTTGCTTTAAAGTGCCTACAATCTCTGAGAAATCCCCAAACTCAAAAATACTATTCCTTTCTCATTTATTATGTAACAATGACAATCTGTTTTGTTTCCCATTTGGTCTGAATATTTCCTGGCCAGAAGGATACTGCAGGAGCAGTATGGTAACATAGGTTAACTTTGGGCAAAAGTTCCAAAGTTATTTAAATTTGTTTTAAAAACTAGAAATCTAGTAAACAACATCCCTCTGTGATTTCTTGGAGAATCTGGACAAAAGCAATTATTAATTGAATCTGCTACTACTACTAAAAAAAAAAAAATAATGAATGAATCTTCTACTACAAATTCATTATGTTGCAAATTCAGTGATTATCAAATCAATACAGGAAGAGGATATTGGATCAATAACAGAAGTGTACCTATAATTATTTCACAAGTTGTCAATCCATTGAGCTTGTCAAATGAAACTGTAACATGCTCAGTCATTTGATCCTATGCAATATTAAGCATTTTGTTCATAATTGGAGAGTGTGGTACAGATCACTGTTGGGTATCTTTTTGATGAATATATGCAGCCACTAATGCTACATGGAAGCAACATATATTCTTAGAAATGACATATACAGAAAGAAAACGGGCCCTAGGGAGTACTGAAAAGCCATAATTAAATGGAAAATTCCTGTGACGTTATAACCTGTGAAAGCTGAGCTTGAGTCATATTGACCCTAATAAGAAATGACAAGCATTGAAAAACCATCCATAAATTTCCTTTTAAGCAGCATGCTTTGCAGATAAGTAAAATTGTTTTATATTGTCACCAACTTCTACTAGAATCAGTTCAATTTCTCAGTTTCTGAAAGCATTGTTTAATTGTGATTGTATCAGGCAAGAAACCTTTCCAGAGAGCAGGGAATTGAACAATAAAATGATTTTCCATGTTAATAAAATAAATGTATCTTGTTGCTATGGTAACTTTGGTACCAAAATTTTAAGAAATCTCTTTTTTTCTTCTCAACCATAACTGTGTTGTGAAAGAAGCCTAAGTAGAAGCTGATTACTAACTTATGTTTCATGATCCCTTAAAGTGGAGTCAGCTTATGTGATTAACACTGTGTATATAAGGGACAAATGATCAAGTTGGAATTGTAAGTTACTTATTTTATCTTCAAGATAATACCAAAGACATGGGAATTCTGGCACCTAGTATAGTCTTTAACTATCCTAGAACCTATCCCAGATAAGGGTGGGATGTTATTGTCCCATTCCTCCCCCTTTCTCCCCTCTCCTGTCCTTAGTCTCAGAACCCAACCAGGTTTGACTGTTTACACAATTTATGTGTAGGAAAAGGAAATGATTGGATTCCTTTCCACAAAATAGAAAACCACTAAGCCTGATTACTTTCCCTACCATTGACAATTAAGATCCTCTATGCTTTGCCATCTGCCCTGTCTCTATATCCTGAAGATCTCTAACACTGTAATCTATCCTAATGACATTGCCTAAGAATATGCATCTTGTCATTTGCACTACTGATATACCCTTATGACTTATAGGTCTTTGCATCTGCAATCTACATGGACTTTTAAAAATGTATTTTCTGACCCAATAAAGTTAATATTATCTATCAAATGAGGTAATGCATGTAAACCACACTGCAAATATTAAAGCAATACATATGTAAATCTTTATTATTTTCTTTTCCTTGAGATAATGGAATGTCAGAGTTTTTTCTATTTTGCAAAAATAGAAAAATTCGTATCCTATGTAAATAATTTTCTGCTATTCATTCATTTATTAGTAGAAAGGGAATTAAAGAAGGGGAGAAAAATGATTACTATTTATGTCTCTTTTTTGAGATCTTGGACAAACTATTAACCTCCATGATTCAACTTTACTCATCTATAAAAATTAGAGGCTATACTAGGAAACCTCTTTAAGCTTAATTCTATGATACTATAATATGTAGTTCATGAATAGCTTTATAGCTGAGGTCAAAAGTTTGAGGACCTTAATGATTGGGAAGCCAGGACAGTAATGGGGACAAAGATAGAAGGGAAGAAAATGTTGAAAGTTATGAACAAGTAGCTGAACTTGCTGGGGAGAGAGAGAATGAACTTTTGTCTACAGATCTGGATAACATAGAGGAATTTGCAGCAGAAGAGTCAATTGAATTTACTGCCTGTAGAAAGTTTGGGAGAAAATGGCAAGGGTCATTACTTTTGGTCAAACACTGATTCATGGAAGAAAGGCCCAATGGCCAAAAAAGAGCTAAAAAGTAGTAGTTCAGGGATCAGGTAGGCACAGAACCTGCCCTCTTCTAAGTAGAATATATCACCTTTCCATTCTGGCTATTTAATTCTATTATGTCTCTTTTTTGAGACCTTGGACAAACTATTAACCTCCATGATTCAACGTTACTCATCTATAAAAATTAGTTTCAGATGCCTCATGATAGTTCAAGATCTAGAAAGATACAATTTGCCTAAGATTTTGTAGAAAGGACACTTTTTCAGGAATAGATCAGGAACTGATGTTTCTTTTCACTCTAGGTTTCTATGATCATGTCAAAAACTCAATTTTATAAGCATAGTATTGCTGAAATTCAGAATGAGAGGTAACCTAATCCCAGTTAAGTTTGACCAGTATCCTCTTACCTATTCTTCTTATCATCATCATTATCAAAATTCAGTTATTTTATGCAGAGCAATACTAATTACTTAACTAGATTGCCACTGAAAAGATGTCTTTTACTATCGATTTTAAAAGACAGAGCAAATATATATGTTTTTTGCTACAAAAAAAAATCCATAGTAGTATGAAAATAGTGAATAAAATATGTCTACTTATCTATGGAATGCTTCAGTTCTTATTTAAAGAATCAATCCTTTTTAATTTAAGATTTTTGTTGGTAAAATCAGTCTTCTAAATGCCAACGTTACAAGAATATCATGCAAAAACATACCTAAGATGTGAATCTCAGATATAATACTTAAATGATCATAGATCAAGTCCTCTGTCGAATGCGGCAATGGCCTGTCTTCATAAAAAACTGGATTTAAACTAAGGTTGTATAGATAACTAGCCTCAATAAATAACCAGCATAGGGGCAGCTAGGTGGCGCAGTGGATAGAGCACCAGCCTTGAATTCAGGAGGACCCAAGTTCAAATCTGGTCTCAGACACTTAACACTTTCTAGCTGTGTGACCCTGGGCAAGTCACTTAACCCCAGACTCAGAAAAATTAAAAAATAAATAACCAGTGTGAAGTGAATAAATTTCCTTTAAGCTAATTATTTTCTTGAATCCAACCTTCTCCTAAAACCTTCAATACCATATGGGCTGATTTCCAATGCACAGATTTAGAAAACCACTAATATGGACTGCTTAACAGAATTCTTACTTTATCTGACTTTCTTAGAGTCAGATTTTTGTTGCTATTGAGTCATTTTCCAGTCCATTCTGAATCTTTGTTACTCTGTTTGGGATTTTCTTGCCTAGGATGCTACTGTATCTACTCAGTTCATGGCTGTGTGAATATACGTTCACCCAATGGCTTTAGGATTTAAATAAGTAGTCCAGAGCAAGAGTGTTTGCTTTTGTCCCTGGAGGAAATTAACTTCCTTATGAACCTGTCTGCATTGTAGCTTAGGTAAACAAGACTATTATACTGTGTCATTAGCAAGGCTAACTGCCTTAGGCAGTCATTGATGAAGGATGTCCTATGAGGCTGCTTGAAGTATTAGCTATATTGAGACCTTGCCATACCTAAACACTTGAAGAAAAGGAGTGGAAAGGATGGTAGCTGAAGCTTGCCAATATACTACATTACTTTTACTCAATGGTACAGACTCCTAATGAAGCCATCCTAAATAAAACAAATCATGGCTTTTCTTTAGACCAAGAAATATGTCAACCTCAAAAGCAAATTTAGGGAAAAAAAAAATAATAATTCCACTTTAGTACCATGCCCTGGCCTGGTGTGTTTAATTTGGTAATGTTGTCCAAAGAAAACAGAAAGAAAAAAAACAAAAAAAAAAACAGAAAATGGCATGTTTTTCTACCTTTTCCTGAGGTAGGTCTTCACATTAGCTTCCTTATTTTATTTGAAGTAATATCTATTAGCATAAAATAAGGCAGATTCATAGTCAAATCTAATAGAAAGCTATTTTTAAATTATGGATAGATTGTTTTAAAAATCTTATTGCAATTAGAAATTTAAATTTTTTAGAAATATAAATGCCATAAACTTACAAAAACCATTAGTTGAACATTTATTTAAACTTCTTCCCACTTATTTAGTACTAGAAAATCTGAATAATAAAGTTTTAATTTTAACAGTCAGGGAATACTGTTTTAGATATTTGGGTACATGATAGTTTTAAGATGACATTTTTTCTGACACATTGGTACAGGAGTTCCTCCTACTTGGATACCTCTGTTAATTGATGTACTTCCATTGCATTTTTATGCATACATCAAAATCCATTTTTTCTGATAATCTCAACATTATGATTATAAATAATACTTTTAGTAATTGAGAGCAGCTGATTCATGTTTTTTAAACAAGTTTGAAGACTGACAATCATGATAATCAAGATAGCAGTCCTTATAGTTGAATTTTAATAAGAAAAATGAAAACATTTAAAATTTCAAAAAAAATTCAAAAAATTCAAAATTTTTTAGCTTTTATGCTACAAATTTATGCTAAGTAATTAGGGCTTAAAAGTGCACTAAGACTTTTGGGATATACTATGTAATTTTTGTTGATTGGTTATTCTTCGTTCTTGACGTAGACTAAAATGACATCATTATGTTATTATCAAGTTACAGTATGTCCAACTGTGATTGATCAGACTAATACAAGTTCAGAGTGCTCTTTTACAGGTCAGACTCAAATAGTTCATATGAACATTTGAGGTGGAATCTCCAATTTGAGCTACTTCAATTCTTGTTTTGCTCATAGAGCACAGCATCTTCTCTGATGAGGGCATGCCTTCCTGAACAGAGACCATAAACCAGTGTCTTCCATGTCATGGAATCAATTCTAAAGTTCTTAAGAGGCCCTTTTCTAACCATCAAGTGATCACTTTCCCAGTGTGAGTTTTCCATAAAATAGTCCTTTTTGTCAAGCATTTATTTGGTATTCAAACAATGTGGCCAGCCCAATGGAATTGTGCTCTCGGAAAAAGAGTTTGAATGCTTAGCAATTTAGGTCAAGAAAGAACTTCAGTTTCTGATATCTTATCCTTCCAGGTGATCTTCAGAATCTTCCTAAGACAATTCAAATGTACATGATTGATTTCCTGACTGGCACCGGTATATTATCCAGGTTTCACAGGAATACAACAAGGTCAGTACAATGGCTCAATTTGGTAGTCAGTCTAATACCTCTTCTCTCTGACACTTTGCTTCAGAACTTCTCAAACACTGAGCTAGTTCTGACAATGCATGTATCAACCTCATTATAAATGTGCACACCCCTGGAAAACATACTGCCAAGATAAATGAATTTATTCACAGCATTCAAAACTTCTCCATTTGCTATAACCAATAGTTCCTCATATGGATGATGTGGTGCTATCTGGTAAAGTACCTATGTTTTCTTGGTGTTAATTGTACAATATCAGTGAGTTCAATCAGTGAGTGATGGATTCATCAGAACTTAATTCTGATTTTGATAGCTGTGGTGTCAGGGATTATTCTCTGACATTGCTAAAATGATGATATGCAATTGGAAATTTATTATATTCAAATAAGATGAAAAAAATAAGAGAAAGAAATATGTCTAGTAGGAGGAGGGAAAAAAATTCAGATACTTCATACAATAGAACAGATATAAAATGAATTTAAAGGAGATCAATTGCAAATCCTACATCTGAGTTTTAAAAAAGTAAAATGTGACTATGTTCCAAATCACTATTGATCAGAGAAATGCAAATTAGCACAACTCTGAGATATCATTAAATACCTGTCAGATTGGCTAAGATGACAGGAACAAATAACAATGAATGTTGGAGGGGCTGTGGGAAAACTGGGACACTGATGCATTGTTGGTGGAGTCGTGAAAGAATCCAGCCATTCTGGAGAGCAATCTGGAATTATGCCCAAAAAGTTATCAAAATGTGCATACCCTTTGATCCAGCCGTGCTACTACTGCTCTTATATCCCAAGGAAATACTAAAGAAGGGAAAGGGACCTGTATGTGCCAAAATGTTTGTGGCAGCTCTTTTCATAGTGGCTAGAAGCTGGAAAATGAATGGATGTCCATCAATTGGAGAATGGTTGGGTAAACTATGGTATATGAATATTATGGAATATTATTGTTCTGTAAGAAATGACCAACAGGAGGAATACAGAGAGGCTTGGAGAGACTTACATCAACTGCTGCTGAGTGAAACGAGCAGAACTAGGGGATCATTATACACTTCAACAATGATACTGTATGAGGATGTATTCTGATGGAAGTGGATATCTTCAACATAGAGAAGAGCTAATCCAATTCCAATTGATCAATGATGGAGAGAAACAGCTACACCCAGAAAAGGAACACTGAGAAATGAGTGTAAACTGTGAGCATTGTTTTTTGGTGTTTTGTTTTGTTTTGTTTTGTTTTGTTTTGTTTTGTTTCTCTTCCCAGATTATTTTTACCTTGGGAATACAACAACAACAACAAAAAAAATTCGGTTCTACACATATATATTGTACCTAGGATATACTATAAGATATTTAATATGTATGGGAATGCCTGCCATCTAGGGGAGGGGGTGGAGGGAAGGAGAGGAAAAATTCGGAACAGAAGGGAGTACAAGGGATAATGTTGTAAAAAAAAAAAATTACCTATGCATATGTACTGTCAAAGAAAATGTTATAATTATAAAAATTAATAAAAAAAAATTAAAAAAAAAAGAAAAAATGTGACTATGAAGAATTCCTATGAAAAAGAATCAGAGGCTTTTAGTAGTCAACAAGCTCAATGAGTCTACTGGGACATTTGGGAACAGATGAACAAAGCATGGTAAATATAAACAATGAAATATGAAGATGTAGGAAATGTTGTTGTTCAGCCATTTTTTTTTTTCAGTCATGTCTAACTCTTCATGACCCCAAATGGTTTTCTTGGCAAAGATACTGAAGTAGTTTGCTATTTCCTTCTCCAGCTCATTTTTTAATAGTTGATAAAACTGAGGTAAACAAGGTTATGTGACTTGCCCAGGTTATGCAGCTAGCAAGCATCTTCCATTTAGCGTATTATTTTCAGGATAGAGTGAGTTATATATATATATATTAAGAACTATATTGACAAAATGATACTTATTGGAACAGAGCAAAGAGGAAGATCAATAGGAATTAGAAATGTTTAGCCTAAAGAAGAGAACAAGTGAGAGAGGGGGAAGAGAGGGAAAACAGAAGTCTTAAGATAGATTTTTTATCTTTGAACATCCAGGGTCTGCACATGTTCCTTGTACACAGTAGGCACTTGATAAATGTTTCTTAAATTTGCTGAGATGCTTGGATGTCTTCATTGTTGTTTACCTTTTTATTACTGTAATCATGGCTTAAACTTTTCTTCTCATTCTGTAAACTTTGTGCTATATAAGTTCAGAAAACTCTTCCCAAATGTCTGGAAATTTATCATATCTCTAATTTAAAACATTTTGGTCCAGTAATGAACTGAACCGGCTACAACCAGCAAAAGAACTCTGGGAGATAACTATGAACTACTACTACATAGAATTCCCAATCCCTCTATTTTTGTCCACCTGCAATTTGGATTTCCTTGACAGGCTAATTGTATACTATTTCAAAGTCCAATTCTTTTTGTACAGTAAAACAACTATTTGGACATGTATATATATATATATATATATATATATATATATATATATATATATATATATATATATATATATATATATATATATTGTATTTAATTTATACTTTAACATATTTAACATATATTGGTCAACCTGCCATGGGGATGGGAAGGAGGGGAAAAAATAGAACAAAAAGTTTGGCAATTGTCAATGTTATAAAATTACCCATGAATATATCTGGTAAATAAAAATTATTAAAAAAAAATTTGGTTCCCAATCAATGGGCCCACTTCCTCCTCCATACACTATTCTCTCTCTTTCTCTCTCTCTCTCTCTCTCTTTCTCTCTCTCTCTCTCTCTCTCTCTCTCTCTCTCTCTCTCTCTCTCTCTCTCTCTCTCTCTCTCTCTCTCTCTGACTCTCTGTCTCTCTCTTTCTCTCTCTCTATGTGTGTGTGTGTGTATATGTGTATAAATGACCATTTGTATGTATGTGAATAAGCTTTCCCCTATCTTTGACTTCTTGGATAGGTAGTATATTTACCTAAGAATGTCTAATGTCTGTCTCAGAGCATATGAAGATTTAACAATTTCCATGGTAAAGGGGAAAACTGCTGGATTTGGAGTTAGAGAATATGAGTATTAATTTGACTGTACTATTTGCTACCTCTGAGTCACTAAGTTTACTGGGCCTCAGTTCATGTTCTAAAAATGAAAGAATTGGAATAGCTAGTCTTTAATGTCTATTCTAGCTAGAAATTTATATGCTATAATTCTTTTTCCCCCCTCCAAAATAGATGAGCCAACAATATATTAATAAGTCTCTCCTTACTTATACCCTATAATATTGAACATAACTATCTTTTTTTCAGCTTTGATAATCAATGACAGACAGATGAATTGCTTTAATTTATATTTCTCATGTGTTGGAACAATCTTTCATATATATGTACCTTTTCCCCCCTCCCATTTACTAAATCCCACTTCTCATCTTTATACTTATTCTCTTTAGATTCCTATCAGAATTTCTTTCTTACCTCATTCTCTATTCCCTATGAAGCATTTGATGCAGTCATTTTAGTTATCAACTTTTCATGACCCTAATTAAGATTTTCTTGCCTAAAATATTGGAGTAGTTTGCCATTTCTTTTTCTAGTTCATTTTCAAAGATGACTAAAACCATGACTAATCTAACATCATACAGCTAGCAAGTGTCTAAGGCCATATTTGAACTCAGGTATTCTTGATTTCAGGCTCAGCATTCCGTCCACTGCCCTATTAAAGCTAAGGGATTGCTTTTTTCTTTATTTTCCACTTTATATCTTGTTACAAGGCCAGAGAGAATAAAAGAAAAACAAAACAAACAAACAAACAAAAAACTTCATTTTTGTCCTTCAAGTCACACCTCCATCATTCTCTTTAGAAGTTTTCATCTAGTAAGAGAAGACAAGAACATAAATAGGTGAAAATATCAATCATTCCTGTGGGCTTTATACTCTTCCCTACAAACATGTAGCTTTAAAATTCACCATAAAGTCCTTCAGCCTTGTCATGAAATCTGTACACTAAGGATGATGAGATCTTTCCATTGCTAAAACTGATTCTCCTAAATATTAATTTTATTTTAATACTGAAAATCATCAGAACATTTTTTAATGGCTTGACTATCTCAGAGCAGGTCATCTCTCTGAATCTTAAGTTTTCTAATTTGAAAAAGAAGCATACTTTAAAAGTTCCTTTTTAAGTGTTATTTGACTTCTCAAATAGCTCATATATCTATACCTGTTTCATGATGGAAATATAAAACATATAAAAGGGTAGAAGTTGTAAAAAAAATCTAGTCTATGCTTTACACATTTCCCCCACCATCTTTGGCTTTTGTAAAATTGAGCACACCTTGAATAAATGAAAAGGTCTCTGACATTTACATTATTTCCCAGACAGCAAAAAGCTAAATTTGGGTAAATTACAAGAAATCAAGGTTCTGAATTTATGTAAATTATGTGAAGATCCAAACTATGTGGCAGCAAGATACTGCCATACTACTAGGTATTGGAAGCCAATTAATTAATAGTTGGCATATACTTCTTAATTTTTCTGCTTCTTCTGCACCTCCTCCCAATTAAGATCACAATAATGGAAAGAGACATTGGACTGTTTTTTAGATCTTCTTTTTTTAGCTGACAGTAATTTAGAATTTTTTTAAAAAAGTCTTCCCAATAGTTTCTTAAATCTATCCTCCTCCAAGAAGTCTTCCTTTATAATTGCAAAAAGAAAAATAGTCATTTCCCCTATTCTTAATCACTTTATATAAATTATACTGCCCATGTTTACTCTTAAAGTCTGGATACACAAAACATATTTACTCATTTTAAAATTTATTATATTTAACTTTTTACATTTTTGCTTGAGAGAATCTCATTATATATGCCTATCCACTTGGTCTCTGCTAGGAGAAAAACTGGTAAAATTGTGGTAGTGATGCTAGTAGTACCTAAAACTAGTGGTAAACATTAGAAATTAGTAGTGATTAAAGTGCCTTGAAAAAGACTAAGTAATATCTATCTATATTATATTGACTTTCACATTATGATACACATTAAATATTTCAGATTAAATTTTATATTTATACAAAACTGACTTTTCTATCTCATATTACAAACACTGAAAAGATACAGATGGTATGTATCTATTACTCAAGTCTACTCGACAAACATTTAATATCTATTGTATAAACCTGCTGGAAATACATGCAGAAAAAAACAAAAACAAAATAATTCTTGTATCTGAAGAAATTTATTCATCTCTAAAGCAACTGGGTATAATTGATTGATTGCATATCTGGAAGTCAGGGATATCTGAGTTCCAATCTTAACTCTAAAATCATTTAAATCTTTATTTATATCTAAAATATACATATATATATATTTAAAACAGATATTTGCTAGCCATGTATCTTATAAATGTCAGAGCTTTCATTATCATCATCATTGTCCTCATGATCTTTTTATACAATATGTATAAAGATAAATCGCATAAACCATAATCTGTACATGCTTATGATTTAATATATTTTATTTTTAAATGTTTTATTTTCCCAATTACATGCAATAAAATTTGACTTAAAAAAAATTGAGTTCCAAATCCCATCAAATCTTTCTATGACATCAGATAACATTTTTCATCATGAATCATTCAGAATTGTCTTGGCTTATTTTATTACTGAGCATGTCTAAGTAATAAATATTTGTTCATCACACAATATTGCTTTTATTGTGTACAATATTCTTCAAGTTCTGCTCACTTCACTCTGTACCCATTCATGGAAATTTTTCCAGGATTTTCTGAATGCATCTTGCTTGCCATTTTGTATAACATTATGAAATGTCATTACATTCATGGACCATAACTTGTTTAGTAAATCCCAAATGTATTGGTATCCTCTTCATTTCTAATTGTTAGTTACTACAATAAAATCTGTTATAAATACTTTTTAAACAAAAAATTTCATTTTCCTTTTACCTGTTTGGAATATAGATGTAGTAGTGGTATTCCTGAATCAAAAAAGGATGCATTACAATGCAATTTCAAGAGGGAAAAGGCTTGAGGCTCTTTTGTAGATTTAGTAAGAAATAATGAAGATAACCAGAAAAAAATCTTGCCCTGTTTAAGGATCATATTTCTTTTAACACAACTTACTCTTTTAACAACGAAGGCCTCTCACTCTCTATAGGAAGTCTGAAAAGGAAAGCAAAGTCAAATAGCAGCCCTGTGATCATGAAGAATGTCAATGCTTTATTAGTCAACAGTACAAAATGGGAATTTAAAAGAGATGAATATTAAACACAGGAAGCAAAAGGACACAAATGGTGGGGGAGAAAAACAGCACAAGGAAAGAATGGTAAAAATTTTAAATTGGCATAACAAATTATTTTCAGCAAAGAGAGTTTAGGATAAATGCTTGCTTATTCACATGCATACACATATGTTTTACACACATACAAATCTAGAAAGAGGAATAGATGGATAGATAGACATACACACATATGGAGAGATAATATATTTCAATATGTATTACTCCAGAACTTAGTAAGATTGTGTGCATATATAGATGGATAGATCTATTTATCTCCTTTCTCTTACATGGATATAAAATTAATATAGTATGTTAACAAATTTTGATAAAAAATAAAGGATTTTAATGCCTTAATGTTCCTGATTTCATTAACATAGTTTGGGTTTGTTTTCAGTTTTTGTGGGGGCTTTTCCAACATTGATAGATTGTCCTCCACTTTGTTCATCAGTACATTATTTTTTTTATTCCTGTGGTAAAACAACAACAACAACAACAACAACAACAACAACAACTAAACAATATTTGGGCAGTTTCCTAGTGTTGAGACTTTGTGAAAGTAGTGATGTTGGATCTCTGTATATATGATTCATTATTAAGCCTATATTTGAAATCTTTCCATTGTGATAAGAGCGACTAGAGATTTGTCCCAATAGCATAACTTTTTCAAAAACAAAGTTAATATCCATGTCATCCCAATGCATTAAAAGACCACCTTAATGCAGGGGTATTTTAAAATTGTATCTTGTTCTAGGGTCTCCCTGATGACCCTTCCTCCATTGTAGCCTATATAGTAAGTTTATAAGAAGCTAATATAAAGGGAAAATAGCAGGAAATTGAAAGGGGGAACTTAGAAATTACATGCAAATCATCCCAAAGAACAAAGGAGGAAAAAATTTGCAAATTGTATGATATATTTACCAAAATATATGTCCTGGTAATATGTAATAAATTGGTAGAAGCAATCTAAACACTGTTATAGTGGTTCTGGTCCTATTATATATGAATCTCAGACTTTAAAGCAGTTGGAATATAGATGTAGTAGTGGTATTCCTGAATCAAAAAGTATGCATTACAATGTAATTTCAAGAGGGAAAAGGCTTGAAGATTTTTGATCGATTTAGTAAGAAATAATGAAGAAAATTAAAAAAAAATCTTGCCCTGTTTAAGGATCATATTTCTTTTAACACAAATTAATTCTTTTAGCAAAGAAGGCCTCTCATTCTCTATAGGAAGGCATTTTCTATAGCACATTAAAAAAAAAAGTGTTAACAATTTTAAGATGGCAACTTTAAAGTTTTAAGGACAACTTTAAGATGATGTGGATATGTTAATGAATTAATCCAAGGCAACACAGATAGGAGTTGGTCTACCCCACTCCTTCCCCAAAAAAAATCTATAAAATGAAATTTCAAACTCCTGCCTCTGAGCATTTTTCCATCTCCAATGTGTCCTTGCTGCTTGGGTACATTTTAGTTATGTGATTCATTCTTTTCTATTCTCTTCCTCACAGTGTTACCCATTACCATCCTATCCTCTCATCCCTATAATATCTGCTTCTGTATCCTGGTTTTTACTGCTTATTTCTGTATTTTCTTTGCAATTTCTTCCTTATATCTCCTAGTAAGTACCCAAAGGAAAAGTAGAAAACTATCTAAGGTTAACCATGAGATGCTTAATAAATATAAGAATAATTGAGAAATTAATATATGACCAGAAATAGAAATAGAAAGTGTACAATGAACTAGAAAGGAGAAAAAAGGGTATTCATTCAAAATATATGTATGTGAATATGCATGCATATATATGTATATGTATATATATACATATATATATATATATATAAAACGAAAGAAAGGGACAATTAAAAATATTTTAAAAGTCATTGGAAAAGATCTGAAGATGAAAACACAGAAAGAATAAGGGAGTAATGAATGTACTAAAGTAACAAAAGAACACCTTTGTGCTTTGGAGATTAAAGGAAGAATGTCAATTGCAAAAGAACAAAATTCTTCCCAGGGAGTAAATGATTTTTTTTTTTTTTGCTAAATATTCATTTCAAACACACATCAAAATATACATATCTTATTATTATATTTATTTAAATAAAACAATAACTTTAATTAAGGCATGGAGAACAGATTCCCAAACTTTATTTCTGAAATCCTATATTCTTAAAAAAGGAAAGTTAATTAATCTGATGCCAAGAAGAATTAAATTAGCAGATTTTGCTTTTTTGAGAAATATTCTGTATTGATACATGTTTCTATCTTCTTTTACAACGAAGATCTATATGCCCAGATCTAACAAATTCATTATTTAATATTCTTCTATTTCCTTTATCTAATAACCAAAGCAGTAACTCTTCTATGTAAGCACAAAACCAAAATGGTTCGAGATTATGAGGTAATTTAATGAAATGATTCTAGATTATGGCCTCAAATGAGTCCTAGATAATTATTTAATATCAACTTAACTTTTTATATAATTGACTTTCTTACAATCATATGCATCTATATGATCTTCACTAGAGTAATATACATATATATATATACATATATATATTTGTTTATACACACACATATTAAACTTTCTACAAAATAGAATTTTAAATGAGACAGTCTTTTCCCAAGCTATTTTCTTATCTACAGCAAAACCATCATCTTCACTGTCTTTATCAATAATTTCTAACTCTTTAACAGCTATAAATGTACCTGTCACTATTAGAAATCAATCAAATGCTATTAGAAATCAATCTCATGCCATTATCAAGACTGACAGATGCCTCCATGATTTGACTTCTTATAAAATTATAACTCTGCCCTACACAGAGAAAGTTATATTGAAAGACCATTGAAAAGGAAGATGTGTTTTTGCATGTGTCTTCATAAAAAGACTACATGTCTTTACTTGTATTTGTAGTTTCTACTGTTACCAAATATGTGTTACAGACATTAGCTTTTCAGATTATTTAAGATCTTTCCATATATCCTGAAGCAAACTTATTTGCAGGTATTTTTTCTATTTATAATTTTCAATTTAGAATACCTAACATTTTTTATTGTTATAATAATTAGATAAAGTTGTATATAATTTTGGGCATCAAAATGCAGAATGGGAGAATAGATAGAAAATTGATCTCAAACCCAGGGAAATTTGAATTCAGGTTCTACCTTTCAAACCATACCAAATTGATGACTCCTGAGAAATCACTTAACTTATCAACATTCTTGGCAACTCTCTAATAATGTTAAGTTATAGCAAAATGACATATATGATATTAGGAGTTTCTTGATTAAGTTGCCTGCACTGATAAAATTATCATACACACACTTTAAGCTAATATGGGGTAGAGAATGTACTACATAACAGATGTTAGGAATCAGGACATTGCAGAATAAAAACTATTATTTTTAGTTATAGTTATCACATTTAGCAAAAGTAAGGGAGTAAAGGTATAACGATGTATATATGTGTGTTTATGATTACTACATGTGGCAAAGAAAAGTTTGATTGTCAAACTTAGAAGGAAAATTAAATAGGGGTAAACTTCATTTTTGTTTTATCTTGGTTTTTGTATGTACCTAATTTGGGAATTTGTTTTTCTTCTTTCATTTTCCTTCATTTGTTCTTTTTATTTTCTTTCAAATTATGGAATCGGCAGAGAATGTTGGCATAAAATACTATTTAATACTATTTTAGCAGGAAATACTATTTTAGTAATATTTTTTTCTGTGTTAAGGGTACAATTCTTTTCATAGAGAAAATGAACATTATGAAATTCTTATTAATAACTCTCCTTTCAGGAAATCCTAGAAATTCCTAGAAGAAATGATATTAAAATATCTTTATGATACTAAAAATGTTACTAAATGAATGATACTAAAAATGATACTAAAGCTGTGCTCATATGAAGAATAATATTTTGTAATACAATGCATTAAAAAAAAGAATTGCAGGAAGATGGAATTCTGAAGCTAAGGATAAATAGGAGACTATACACACATATTAAAAAAAAGAATTATATATGGTCTTTGTGAGAAGAAAGCAGAGGATTTTTTTTAATATGGAGGAAAAACAGACATTCAAGAGATATAATGACATTAATATTTGGAGTTCAAGGAAATTGGACTATCTATACCGGTCAAAGAGAAATTAAGGCAATATTGGAATTTTGGAAGTTTCAGTTTCATTACTAGAATTTCACTGAGTAGGTAGATATCCAAAGCAAGATACCTAAAAGTTAGTTTAATGTGACATTCTGGACAGGAAAGACCAAGAATGAATCAAATAAAGTGCACATTCAAAATCATGAATGTATAATGTGCCCAAGTCTGATAAAGCACGGTTATTCCTAGACAATACCTTATACTTTCTATTATTCAGGAAAACTGGATATTGTATTCATTGCATATTGAAGTTTTATTTCCTGGTTTTTAAGTTAAATTTTTGGGAATATAAGCAAAGGTGTAAGAAGTTAAGGAATTTACACAAATATGATCTACAGCATGTTTCATGGTGGTTAAAATTTGTCTCAAGACAGGTGAAAAGAGGAAAGACTTATTAATTACAAATTACTGAATCTTCTGATCACTCCAGGTGAATATACACATATGCATTTCTCTAAATTGAAAAGAACTTAGAATTTTTAATAACTCTCATGTGTAATAAGTGACATATTTTGATACAATGATAATAGTGACTTCTTTGATGGACTATGACCATGTAGATATCATTGGAATTTGTATACAGGCTTTCCAAAGGTTTTAGCTTAGTTTTAAGCTTAAAGAGCCTGAATAATAACTTTAAAACTGCATTAAAATTTTTGGGACACCCCATAATAATGTAAATGCACATGTTGCTAAAAGTCTTGCTCTTTTTTAAGGATTCCCGTAGCAAAAGAAAAAAGAAAAAAAAAGAAAAAAGCATGAAGCAATAATCTTTTTGGACCAAATATTCTCATACTCTAAACATTCATCTGTATATCAGCAGAGAGAGAGAGAGAGAGAGAGAGAGAGAGAGAGAGAGAGAGAGAGAGAGACAGAGAGACAGAGAGAGAGAGAGAGAGAGAGAGAGAGAGAGAGAGAGAGAGAGAGAGAGAACAGAGATAGATACAGAGTGAAAGAGACACAGAGAGAGGGAGAGAGAGAGAGAGAGAGAGAGAGAGAGAGAGAGAGAGAGAGAGAGAGAGAGAGAGAGAGAGAGAACGCTAAATTTGTTTAAAATTATTCATAGATTAAAATAACAGTGGGGATGTAGTGTAACATCTGTTGAGATTCACGACCAGTTTGACCTTATAATATGAATGCAGTTGACACAATAATAGTAAATTTGACCAATCACATGCACCTGTGTTATGTGTCTCACATGTTGAGTAACATTTAATAGAAGTCCGAGGAAAGCTGGATTTCTGACTTGTTAATGTAAACTAGAATTAGTCACTGACAGTGTGCTTTTATAGTTATTTCTTTAATGAGGCAAATTATTTGTCATTGTTCAAACTGTGTTTTCAAGCTTTTTGGTTATGATGTATTTTTACCAAGTCATCAAGAGCCATCCCCTGACTCTGAATTCATTGGTATTAGCCAGCTGAGCTAGAGAAACAGTCTACAATTCTTTTTATTTTTTTTTCCCCAAAAGTGTATATTGGTTGGTAATTCATCCTGACTTACTTTCTTTTCCTCACATCACTTGGAGATGATACATGGTTGTAATTATGTTTCCTTTTTTTTTTTTTTTTTTTCCTTTTTTTTCATCACTAGCATGGTAATGGACATGCAGCATGCTGGTAGTCGCGAGGTCAGCAGAAGAAGAAAAGAAGATCATATCTTACTCATCTTCTCCAAAAGCTCTACTGCTTTCAAAGAAGGATGTAGCTTCTAAATATGGACCTCTTTAATCATTTGTTTTCCTGAGATTTCTTTTTTTTAATGTTTGTGCTAAATGACCTAAACAAAAACCTGTCTATGCAAATCATGCTGTTCCATTAAAATGTCCATGGTTAGATTTGGTGAGGGCCAAATTCTGCATCTTATATTTATGATTGTATCATTAGTTGTCCTTTGGCTATGGGTCACATGGGAAGTCAATTTACAATAGTAATAATATTAATGGTAATCGTTATCATTGCTTTTCATGTAGGATGGTGGGCCAAAAGATTGGTATTAGTCTACAGGATCAGTCAGGGGTGGAAAGGACAAAGGAAGTAGGAGGAAAATACATGACTGTAGTGAGCATTGCTGCATACTGAGAGCTAATTTACACAAATAGGCTAGACGAAAACAGATGGGAAGAGGGAGAAAGGGAGAGGGTTGACTAATGACACCTGACTGCCAAATGACCCTGTGGGTTTGAACACTGGCATGACATCTAAAACTGTGCCAGCAGCCACTTAGAACTGCCCTGTTCTCCCTCACATTTCATTAAACAAACTAACCTTGGTCTTTTTATTGTTATTATCACTAGGGAAATTTATACACTATATCATCAGGATCCACAGAATGTATATTCTAATGAGGCTCTTTCCTAAGAGGCTGTGTATGAATGGATTCTTGTACATGGTTATCTATTGTTCCAAAAGTTAGGACTTGGTCTATTTGTTCTTCAAAGACCCTCCTTTATAATGCATAAGGTATGTGCCCATGTCACACTTGTGTTTGTATATGAGTGTATGAATGACCTTTTGCTGCTTAATAAAGGCAATGATGGAAATGGCGGGGGCTATGATGGACAACCCACTCTTATAACACCATTTATTTCTACTTAAATGATTTTCTTACTGGTGGAGCCAGGGGCTTGCAGAGTTACATTTTATGTGATGCTTCTGCCTCCTTTTTTACCTTTACTCTCATCCACTCCCCCTTTATCCCCCTCTATTTCCATTACCAAATAAATGTCAAGTAAAAATAATATGACACTGTTAGGACTTTATTGTTTTACCATCTAAAGGGCAGAAAGGTTTATTTAATGAAATTCTCTTTAAAATTCTGTATAGTAACCAAGAAGAAATGTAAGTCTGAAGAGAATCATGGATGGCAATTTGTATGCATAAGGCACCTTGTCGTTAAGAATTGTAAAGCATTACATAGATAGTCTGTGAAGGCTAGTATGATTCTTTTCATTTTATCCATGAAGAAACTAAGGTCATATAATAAGTGAGTGATGGAATCGGGGGATACAAACAAGCATCCCAAGCCAAAATTTGATTCAGTGAGCTATATCAAATTCTATTATTGTTACTACTGTTCATCAGGTCCAACTTGTACTTCTTTTCTTCACAACTCAAACCTGGATACATGCTGTGGCTAAATTAAGACAATGCACAAAGAAATATAGGAGGCAAGCATGAGAGATGAATAGCTTTCATACTGATGAAACAATATTTTAGAGGCATATTCATGATGGAAATTTAAAGACAAGAAGAGCCTTAGAAATTTTTAAATCATGGGATCATTGGAGCTGGAAGTGACTTTTAGAAGCCATATAGTGAAAACTACTCATTTTATCATGTAGTAACTAAAGACTAGAGAGGATTTTCCAGTGATTATGAAGTTAGGAAATTAAAAAGTCAGAAGCTGACTCTAGCTTCCACGGAAGTATTCCTTCTACAATCTCATATGGCTTATACTTAGAGAGAGAGACAGAGAGAAAGGCAGAGAGAGAGAGAAAGGCAGAGAGAGAGAGAGAGAGAGAGAGAGAGAGAGAGAGAGAGAGAGAGAGAGAGAGAGAGAGAGAGAGAAAGAGAGAGAGAGAAAGAGAGAGATATCCATTATATTACTTAAGTTAATAGACTGGGCTGCAAAACAAAGAAAAATGGATTGTACTCTAAAACCATAGAATTTTAGAGCTAAAGCATTTAGAAATTAGCTTGTACAAGAATGTACAGATGAGATGCAAAGAGGTTAAGTTGCTTATTTCAGATTTAGGCCATTTAGTCTGCCATGATTAATCATTCAATGAAGTAGTTGGCACCAGATACTTAAGCAAAAGAAATGTAGGAGCACAATGTCCATTGAAAAAATCATGGGGACTATGTGGGCAGAGGGAGTCAATCTTATCCAAAGTGGCATACAGGCAGCTAAATGAATTTTGGCTACAGGAACATAATGGATAATCAGATTACACTGAAAATTCAAACTGTAATTGTAAGTGAGAATAACCAAGTGTTTGGTGAAACTTAAATTAGGGCTGCATAAGAAGAAAAGAGGACAAAGGGAATGACCAGTTTGGGCAGAAAAATCCCTAACTACAATGTCTTGTGCTGTATGCAATAAAATTAAGTGTTTATTAGACAATTCTTGTTGAATTGAGTAGAAATGGGGAGATGAATGGATTGTTCATGCATGTGTGGTTCTGATTTTGTCATTTTCTTTCACCTGAGAATTTTCTCCTGGAATCACATTAGATGGCACTATGATTCCTTACTCCTCCATTAAGTGATAAAGAATGTACTTTGGCTGGGAGGACAAAACCATGTTAACTACTTCCCTCCTCCTTCTGATCCCACAAAACAATATTAGAAGGAATAAGTAGCCCAATGCTACCTTCAAAAAGTCAGCTTCAAGCCCAACATTTCTGTTGTGCTACTAATCAAAGCCACATCTCTATATTCTGCAGGTGAGATACTCAAAAAAAACAAAAGAAAATAGTTCCAGTGATCTCTTTTAACATATAAACTACAAATGAAAGATGGTAAGCTCTTCAAAATCTTTAATTTGCTCTGGAAAATAATGTGAAAGAGAAACAGACATCAATATAAGTACTATCCTATCATCATCTCTATTTCCAGAGATCCTTATTCTCTAAGGTTCAATCCTTATTTTTATTACTTATCCTGATGCAAAAGCCATTACTTTTTGCAATTTCTTAGGTTTTTTTACCTACTTCAAAAGAATATAGTGATGGACACAAAAGCAGAGTATAGTTGGAAGAAAGGCAGAAAAAAAAAGGTACCCTTGTCTTCACAACAACTCTGCCAAATGGCATATAATAAACTTTTCTAAATAAAGTTCAATACCCCCCCAATTCTCAACAAGTTTGTATTTGAAAATAAAATTAGGAAAACAAAATTTATTTAACTGAGAAATTATATTTAAACATATTCTGGCCTAAATTATTAAGCTTTGCTATAATCAGATGTAGAAAGAGAAAATATTGAAAGAGCTTTTTGTCCTGTAGCATAAGAGTATTCTAACAACCCATTTTCTTAAATGAGGCTACTCTCCCTTTTAAAAGCTTTCCTTGGAAAAGACAGCTTGAGGTTCCATAATGCCTACTTCCTTTTATGTAACCATAACTTTCAGGAAGAAATACAGAGAGGGTAGGTGAGGAAGCAGGCTTCATTAAAGAACTTTCCTCTGATGTTTAAGTAAGTGTAGTTCCCAAATATGCCATTAAAAAGCAATTCAACATTAAAAGCCCTTTGGGGGACTTTAAAATCTATACTTTTAACCTCAGAAGTAAAGCCAGAATTAAGTTATTAGAAGACATGAAGGGAAGGAGAAAAAAATCAAGATTGAAGTTTTTCTTTCATATTTGATCAAACTACCATCAGCCTTAATGCATAGACTCTAGGCAATTTTGCCCATTTTTTTTCTTTCATATTCAACTACTACTTAAATCTGTGTTCCATTTTACATATATATACATATATATATATATGTATATATATATATATATATACATATATATATATATATATATATATATATAATTAATTTAATTATAACTTAGTTCCTTTCTATCATACATTAATCAAAGCATTCCACAATAGGTAAGGCAACACCAGCCCCGAAGTCAGGAGAACATTACTTCAAATATGGCCTTAGACACTATGTGACTTTGAACAAGTCACCTAATCCTATTTGTCTTGGTTTTCTCATCTGTAAAATAAGCTGCAGAAGAAAATTACAGACCACTCCAACATCTTTATGAAGAAACATTCGAATGTGGTTATGAAGAGTCAGACAGGAAGGAGGGTATAAACAACAGTATTACTATTCAAAATATACTTCATTCTTATTTAGTAAACTCCAGTGGCTCCCTATTCCCTCCATGATTGAACTTAAAGTCCTTGGAAATTTCAAGCTCTTTACAACCCATCCCTTTTCTATCTTTCTCATTGTTTGAAATGCTCTTCTCCTTCATTCACACAACGATTCTGTATTACTAGCCTATTTTTTACAAATAACACTGCTTTTCTCAAATCCATGTTTCTTCACTGGCATGCTTTTTCCAAGAATAGAAAGCCCTATTTCTTCATCCTTGCCTCAGTTTCCCTGGATCCCTTCAAGACCTCACTTTAATCCTAATTTATTTAGGTCTTTCCTGTTGCCACTGAGACTACCATCTTACTACTATTCTGTATCAGTCTCATACCTAGTTATTTACATGTCATTTTTCCTTTAGCATGTGAATTCTTGGAAGGCAGGGAATATTTTATTTGCTTTTTATTTGTTTTTAACATTTCTTATACTCCCTACTTAGGAAAATGTCAATTATTGTATTCAATAAATACACATTGATAGAAAGACTTTTAAGGAAGGAAAAAAATGTACTATTTTCCTATAATTTTCAATTAATTAAAAAAATGTAGCCAAAGCAAGAGATAACTCACAGGTTCACCCCCCAAAGGATAGTAAAGAGATCTTCTAGAAGTTATTCTTAACCTAGCACCCACTAATTTTTAAAAATATATATGTATATGTATATACACACATATGTGTGTATATATTGTACACATACATGCATGTATGTATGCATATATATGTATATATACACATGTGCATATGTGTACATATTTGTATATGGTGTTTTGATAACTATTTCTATAGCATCAGTTTTCCTTCTAATGCTATTTTTTTTTTCTGAGAAGGGAATATTAAGATCCACAAATTACTAGGGAGATCTGTGACACAAAATGAACAAGAATCTTCTGTTCTTAAATGAAGGCTTTCAATGTAATAGAAGGTTCACTTTTGGTGGATTTATGGTATGACACGAATAAGAGTCACATAGATGGGTAAGGAACATGAAATGTTTGCTTAGTGATTTCTCAACAGTTCTATTTTCTCTTGACTGCTTCTTTATATGGAACCATGCTCTCTAAGCAGTAGTTCTATGCTTTCTTTTTTGATCTGACTTCTCTGAACATAATTCAAAGTTCTATTTTTGTCATCTTTCTCATTGTTTATAAGACTCAGCTCACCTTGGCCTTCATCATCATTTTGTCCCTCACTTGTCTCTTTCATCCATATATTTTCTGAATTGTAGTACTGGTAGATTTAATAGTAAACATCAAAACCACTTAATAAAAACTATATTTTTTTTTGTAAATTTCATGTTGTTGGTGGAGAAATAAGCATTGGTCTTACCTACATTTACAGTTATCATTTCCTCTTCCCAACTTTTTTCATTTAAAAAAATATCAATCGGTGGCAGCTAAGTGGTGCAGTGGATAGAGCACCAGCCTTGAATTCAGAAGGACCCAAGTTCAAATCTGGTCTCAGACATTTAATACTTCCTAGCTGTGTGACCCTGGGCAAGTCACTTAACCCCAGCCTCCAAAAAAAAATTGATCCTATATTATATTACAATTATAAAGTAAATCATAAGGAACTGCAATAGGATTTCCTAAATTTTGGCTACATTTTTATGTCAAATAATTTCTAGAAGCCATCTGAATTGAGATAGCCTAATTAAATGAATCTTAGATAATTAATGAGATACAGAGCAAAGCATGTTGACGAGAGAAGTCAGACAATCATCCTATGCTACTTGATGATAAGGATGAAACAAATAAAAAAGAATACAAGCAAAAACATTTATCTCCATCCAATCAATAGAAGTTTAGTCATTACTTTCATATGCTGAGCCTGAAACATGAAAATAAGAGCTGAACTCAACTTTCCAGTATGTGCAATAGAAATCATCATTAGTACAGTGGCACTGAAGTAGCTAGATTAGTGAAAAATCAGGCAGTAGATCTAAGGAGAAATTGAACATGCTCTACTTTCTACTTACTTTTAATTAAATGTTCAGAGAAATGGTCATTTGTGCAGAATATCTCTGAATATGTCTTCAGGCTGGTGTTTAGTTGTCTGAACAGAGTGATATGGATGGTACTGGCAGAAAGGAAGCAAGGGAGAGGAAATGGCATTTGGTCTGGGAATTATCTCTGCCAGAGAACTGTTGTCTATTTCTTGCCTTTGCACCTAGCCACCTGTTTTCAATTGTTATCCTAGAAGACCAGGTATTGCTCAAAAATGACTTATCCCAAGACAAAAAAGAAATGAAAAATGGCTAAGGCTAGAACAGGAGGCAGTGCTCCGAGAAGAACCCAATACATATTCTTTGGCCTGTCAATTTATTTGAGTTCTCACTTAGCCTCTCTAGGTCTAACTACCAACTGATGTAAACCAGCAAAAAATGTTAAAGGGATCCAAAGATAGAAGATATGGTATGATGAAAGAGTGCTGGACTTGGAGACACACATCTAGATTCACACCCTATCTAAGATATTTAACATTTGTGTGACTCTGGGAAAGGCAAATCCCTTCATCTCTTTTAACTTTAAGTTCCTCATCCATAAAATGAAATGAAATGGTTGAACTAGAAGGATTTCTGATTTCACATCCAATTATAGTATTTCATTTCTGGCTGTGATGATTAGAAAATACAACAAATGAATTCCCCTGAAATCATCCATACATTCTCCTCACCACTCTTCTTCCTGCTGTCCCTCATTCCCTCCAACTCAAAAAAAGAGAGAGAGAGAGAGAGAGAGAGAGAGAGAGAGAGAGAGAGAGAGAGAGAGAGAGAGAGAGAGAGAGAGAGAGAGAGAAGAGAGAGAGAGAGAGAGAGAGAGAGAGAGAGAGAGAGAGAGAGAGAGAGAGAGAGAGAGAGAGAGAGAGAGAGAGAGAGAGAGAGATCATGCCTCTAGATAAGTTAAGCCTTACCATAAAGGCTTAATCTACTAATTCTGACCCTGAAAAATATATACTATAGATGTAGACTTTTCAGCAAAGCCTTATATGCTTATGTTGCTTCCTTTAGACTTTAATACTAAATGTTCCTGCAGAGATAGACAAGTCCCTGACTCAGAGGTCAGAGATTGTCCCAATTATTACAGTTTCTTTGGGGTCAGAATGTCATTGTGATAATATTTGAAATATATTGTCTGATGTGGTAGTAATAATGACAGGACTCCAACATGGAATTTTTTAAGCCAAATGGCACTAATGACCACAAACACAAGCAATAACAGAGAGCGTGTACTTTTTCACTCTCTTGAACTTATATTAAGTAATCAGGTTCCTAATTGCCATATGTTCTCATTCTTTGATCAAGAACCTACAGTTATTATTTTTTTATTCCACTATTCCTCACTAAGAGCAGTTGGCAGGATTCAGAGTATCAGTTGTTCTGCTTCTTTTCAATGCTATCTCTTAGATCTGTTTTAAAAAATTATATTAGCACTTCCCAGAGGAAAAAAAATAAAATTTGACTTCTTTATTTGGTTTCAAAGATCAACTCAGAGCAAAGGTCCAGGTTGGAGGAATTGTAGGAAATTGGTACTTGGGAAGCTAGTACAAAAAAGCACATACACACTTACCAAAACAGAACAAAACCCAGAAATATACTATATGAAAATACATACCACACACAGGTCACTCATGTGATTATGATGTGGACCATGACAAAAATTTCAGTACGAATATACATGCTCAGAGTGGAGTAGGAGAATGGAATTTTTATAAGATGGACTTGATTGAGAACAAATATTTGATGCCCAATATGGGAGGAGGCATTGCTAATTAGGCCCAGATATGGGGAAATACACCAGTCATTTCTTGATTTATGTTGAGGGAGTTCCTTAACCAAGACCAGAAACTGGATAAGCTTTTCACTTGGTAATGGGGGACCTCAGAAGTAGGTTTTGCATCTTCATCCAATTAGGAATCTTATTGCTTGATATAAGTTCAGGAAAGTAAAAAAGTATAAGTAAGCTCTCTGTTATTGATTTTAAGTTAACCTAGGGATGGTCATCTCCAAATGATAGAAGTAGGTATTTATATGGACAAAAATGATTTAAAAGGAGAATGTAGTCATTTCAGGAAGGAACAACTTATTTTTTCTTTCTTTAATAAGATAGCAGGGAGTAGAGGCTATAAAGAAGGGGTCTTAGAGCCAGTATGACACAAGGATAAATTCCACCTCAGAACTAGCTGAAATCCTAATCATTGCTTAGCCCCTTTCTGGGTCTCAGTTTATCTATAAAATGATAAATTTATAGTAAATAACTTCTAAGATTCTTTCCTGCTATATTTTTCCTCCTAATGTTCTCAAAACTTTAGCATAGTTGAACTAGTCATCAGATAAATTTTTTCTCAAAATTTGCAAGATTTTAAGTATTCCAGACTTTATATTCTTTACAAAAGATCTCTGGTTGATTGTAATTGACTACTCAGGTCTTGATACCTGGTCTGACAGAATTGGCAGTCCTCATAATGCTTACCTTCCATTCAGAGAGCTAACTACTATTGACCCTTACCTCTCTTTATCTCTAAATCAAAGCTTCTTAACCAATGTTTTGGGGGTTTTTTTGTTTGTTTGTTTTTTGTTGGTTTTTTTTTTTTATATCCAGGAATATTTTGTCTATCTGATAGATCCTCTGAATTTCTCACAATAGTCTTTGCTGCCTGGATTCACAACACAAGGAAATGGTTAATTCATTTAAAGGTTGTTGTCATTAAATTGGGTATTTTTTTTCCTCCTATAATCTACATTAAAATTTTGGGATATCTATGGATCTGCTCTTAGTACCTACTCTGAGGTGAGTACTATAATGCAGGATTGATATTAGTAGGGAAGTGAAACATCCTCAATTTAATAATTTTTCTCAGTGACTACTTTAGTGGCAACAGCTTATTTTCTCTTCTTGATGATGACTAACATTATCAACATATCTTCCTTCTTCTCCTATCATCCATTCATAACTATTCCTTATCCCACCCCCAAATAGTATTAAGGGAATAGTACAAAGGGAAATGAAATTCTTTCTCTTGTCATAAATTACCTATTAGGCACCTACTGTGCCAGGGAACATTCTAACCATTTTGGGGATACAAAAAAAGACAAAAATCAGTTTATGCTCTCAAAAAAATTTTCAGTCGAAAGAGGAAAAAAAAACACAAATAAATATGTGCCAATAAGATATATAAAAGATAAACTGAGAGAGATACCAAACGAATTGGGAAAGACAAAACTTTAGCTGAGATTTCCTTTAAGAAAATCAGAGAATCTGGGAAGCAGAAATGAGAAGGAAAAGAGTTTCTGGCATGGTGGACAACTAGTGAAAATGCCCAGAATTAGGAGACCAAGTGTCTTGTTTGAGGAAGAGCAGGGATTCCAATGCCTCTGGATTACACAGTATCTGGAAGGGAGTGAAAGCTGGAGTAGCATGAGTTTGTCTAAGTAATGGATAATGAAAGCAGTCAAGTTCCACTAGAGAACTTTTCTACAACTCTAATTCAGATAAATGCACTGCGGCTTTTTACTGCTGAGCCAGTGGCAATTTAATTAGGTGGTCCCAGAATGGAACACAATTTCTTCAGTTAGGCAACCTGACTCAGATATACACACCTGGGGCTTTTGGAGAGAATGAGAAATGGAGGTAAGGAGGTCTAAGAATTCACAGCTTTCATGGACCATGCAATGTCATATATGATCTTGTTTTTCAATGGTGGATATTACTTTAAAGCTAATTGTGGCTAAGTCCTTTTCAGGACTAAACCTGTTGTAAGGTGCTATGAAGTATTCTTTTCCTTCTTATAGTGTTTTTCCTTTAATGGTATCTTTCTTGTTACTTTAGCTAATTTGTTAGTCTGCTAAACTCCTACGGATTTAGCCTGCCAGTCAGTGGTGAACTCATATCTCATGGCATATTTCTTCAATGGCTTCTTCCAAACCCCTTTCCTTGCTAACTCTATTACTCTTCCAAATTATGTTTCTATTTACCACAAAATTTTTCATTTTGTCAGTAACCTCTTCTCTTAAATAAAGGTATCTTTTGGTAATAAAATAAGTAAAAATAATTGAACATGTTTGCATGTTGTAGAGAAGATGGCATTGATTTTTAGGTACATCAATGGCTCAGACTTAGAATTTATATGTCAGTTGTTAGAGAACAATCTTCAACTTGCCTCTTTCCGTAGTACTATTATGCTGAAGTAATAACTTTTAAGAAGAAGATATCCACTTTGTGGACTTCATTTATGATTAGTTATATATGTTGTTGATAAGTTGTGTTCAATTCTTTGTAACCCCATCCTAAATGGATTCACAAAGAGTCAGACACGACTGAAATGACTGAATATCATTATCATCAAAACAAAGATCTTGGCATAGTCCAGCTCATATTTTACAGATGAGAAAGGAAGGAAGGAAGGAAGGAAGGAAGGAAGGAAGGAAGGAAGGAAGGAAGGAAGGAAGGAAGGAAGGAAGGAAGGAAGGAAGGAAGGAAGGAAGGAAGGAAGGAAGGAAGGAAGGAAGGAAGGAAGGAAGGAAGGAAGGAAGGAAGGAATTTGAACTCAAATCTAAAAGAGTTCTTCCCTACCTTGCCACCAGACTGCCTCACTAATAATGGGCTAAGGGGATAGTCTAGTACAAAACTTCTTAAAAATGTGGGGGTCAGAAAAAATTGTGAACAGCGGAAGGTTTCTGAACACATCAGCCAAAACTTAATTCAAAATTAAGCATATGATGAATCTGAAATGTTTTTGGCAGTGCTTGCTCATGCTGTAAAATGCAATTTTACTACAGCCTTGGTTCTGAACACACAACATGTGCACTTTGCACTGAGTATGCACAAACACTGCCAGAAGCATCTCCACTCAGATTTGAAATGGGGTCACATAAAAATTTCTTGGGTAAAAAGGGGTCCACATGTGGAAAATGTTAAAGAAGTCCTTCTTTAGTCCATGAATACTAATGAAGCACACAAGGAACATTAGAATTTATTCTTTGTTCTTACTTCATGATCAACCCATTTCTTTTTCCAGTCATACATTTGCCTAGTTTGTAAAGTTCTTTGTGGATTTGCTCTTTGAAGATTGATTTGTGAATTTTAGTAACCCTATCTACTGTTTCATACCATCCTCAGTCCTTGCCCTTACTTATAGGAAAGATGAGAATTATGCTTTTGAAGACAGTTAAAAGCAGTAGTTGTTGAAGTGGCATTATGTTTGTGGATTTCATTTTTATAATTCTCCCTTGTTTATAGTCCAATTTCATTTATTCTCAGTGCCACTTTCACAAAACCTTATTATAGCAATATTTCTTTTTTTTTTTTTTAAATCTCTATCTAAATACTAAATGAGGGGGAAAATCATATAGAAAAAATGTCAAGGCTTGCTAACCAAATTCTCCTTTTAAGCTTAGCTATTTGGTATTTTTGTTTGTTTGCATATTTCCAATATAAATATGCTGGTTTATATTATGAGCAAATTGTTTTTAATGTTGCATTTTATAAAGGGATTTGAAATGTGTGGGTGTATCCCAAAGTATCTAGCTTTTGTTTTCTGCCATCATAACTTTAAAATGCTTACTGTTTTGAATGATGATCATAAAAATTTCTTTGGGCTGGAATTCAGTATTCCAAGTCTCTGTCCACAGAAAACTTTTACAGCTAAGTAATAAACCTGGAAAATATGGGTTTATAATGGAAATGTTGTAGCAAGCACTGCTGTAATATCTTAAATCTGATTTAAGAGACGTTTTCAATAATACTTTCCCAAACCAGTCTTAGAAGACTCTCAGGAAAAAAAAGTAAAAAAAAAAAGTAAAAAGAAAAAAAAATTTAATGGGTTTCCCACTATCTTTATGTTTGATGGAAATATTGTGGCCAGATATCTCAGGATAACTGTAAATAAAATTATAATAAAATATCACAAAAGCACCAACATAGAGAGATTATTATCTATAATAAGAGGCATATGGTACAGTGGAATTATAGATTAGAAACTTGTGTTCAAATCCTATTTCAGATTCTTGCCAATTATATAATTATTATTTATATCCCTTTAACTTGAGATCTTCAGTTGCCTTATCTGTAAAATGGGAATAACACTTTTTATATGACATATTTCACAGGGTTGTTGTATGGAACATGTTTCGTAAACTTTAAAATACTATATAAATGAGTTAAAGTCCACTTAAATTAATGTTCTTCCCTACTCCTACAAGACATTTTTATATACTAAAGTCATTCTGTGAACAAGGCAATTTAAAAAGCATATTCTTGGGGCTGCTGGTAGTAATCTGTTTCTATGTAACCCCAAACTAAATCAATTGGTGCTATCTAAAAGTGATTCATTCAAAAATCCAGTGGAGGTAGATGGAGTAATTACTGTGATTTGTAGTAGTGATTCTATTCTCAAACTATAGGTGTCCACATGTGCCCCTTCTATCTCTCCCACTAAGACACCTACACAAGGCATGCTCTTTATGGTTCTAATTCTTTTATATGGGAGAATGGGAAATTAGTCTAGGGGAAGATTTAGTTTGAAGTTAATGTAAAATAATATCCTGATTTCCCATAGGGCATTTAAGGTTAGAAAGTAAGCTTAAAATTTTAATTTTCTTCCAGTTATATCTACAGTCATTTTCTCATTCACAAACTGGGATTACAATCAGATGTGCAAAGACAGAATGTTCACTCCTTTGGTCAAACTAAATAGCCCTAATCCAAAACTGTCCAGATCAGTACTAATTTGTTTAAGTCAGAATCTTAAAAATAAAAATATTAAATAATTTTAAAAGATGTTTATGTGAAGGTGAGCTGCCATTCATATTACACATCACTTCCTTATTTTGTGTTGAATAATGGATTTTAATTGGTCTTCCCACCAAATATAAAATACACAACATATTTCTTTGTTTATTTTGCCTTAGTGAAAGCATACATTATTAGCTTGGTTTATCATGTCAAAATTATTCACTAACTCACTCTAACTTCATGTTCCAAAAATTTGAGATACACAATAGGCATCTCATATCTTTAAAATGTTTTTGAAATGGTGATAACTATACTTTCAAAAGCACTTTGAGACACTGCCTTTAACTATCCTTAGTATGGTTTCTGGAGAAACTTAGTAATTATCTTCTTATTAACAGATGAAACACAATAATTCTTAAACAAGTTAGAGGTCTGACAAAGACTCTATTTGTCATCCATGGACCAATGAACCTACAGTCATAGGTGAATGACAACCAAAGGTTTGAGCAAAAGTTTTTTTCATACTCGACAATTGATAAGTTTTGTCTATTAGAGCACAGAAAAGCAGTAACTTAGAAAAAGGGAATATGTCTATCAATGATATTAGAAAATCACAGGTCTCTGAAATCCATAAACATGTTGTACATATGCACATGTACACACACACACACAGAAGATAAGAGTGTTTTCATTTTTTTCATCTTTCCAATAAATTTCATAATTTGTACCATGTCTGATTTTACTAGTCAAGATTATTCTGATGTGCACTTAAATGAGGTTTTGCTATCATCATCCTCAATTTAAATCCTGTTCTGCTTTATACTGTACTTCCTAATAAAATAGCTCCATTAGTAGGCTGTATTTATGCTAATATGCTTGCTTAGGGTGATAATAATCAGAGCCCCTAGTCCTAGTCCTTGCCAATGTAAGTGCATTGGGAGTGGTTGATATAGCATTATAATTATGCAATTAGGCTTGTCATGGCAAGGAGCTTCGGGAATAGAGATATCTTAAAGCCTAAAATGTGGATGGCTGATGGATGACTGCCATTAAACTCTTCCTTTGTTCCATCTGATAAAAAGAGTTGCTGAGTTATAGGCCCGAGTTCCTTAATGAAGGATAAAGATCTTGAACCAGAGCCACACTTTCTCACTTATAACCTTTCAGCTCATCTTTTATTCCCCAGTACTATATACACATTGCTTGACTCTCACCTTAGCCAGATGAAAAATAACAGAAATAGCTGCCAATGACCTCTTCCCAATCAATCACATTCAGCTAATGGGAATGAAAGAATCTACTGTCAAAGTTTTACTAAGTGCTTTCATAAGGAATGTCAAAATTGTGATGTTCTATTTCGTATATATTTTTAAATGTTTATTCATACATATTAAAATAGATTTTGTAGAATTTTCATTAAGGTTGTTTTACAGTAAAAAAAAAAAAAAAAAAAAAAAAAAAAAAAAAAAAAAAAAAGGTATAAAAATAACTCTCCAAATAATTTAATTTCCCTTCTATGACCCACTCAAAAACAAAAGAAACAAACTAATAACAACAATACAATCTATATATGCTTTATTTTAACCTCTATATATGGTGTAGAATTCCTCTAGACCAAAAGAGCTTTTGTGTTTTCATTGTAAACCTCACTGACAGCCTGGTGAAACTCCTAGAATACTAAGAATAATGCTTTTAAAATGCATCAGACAACAAAGGAAATCAGTTATGCAATTATATTTAATTGTCTTTCTATCTATCTATTTATCTATCTATCTACTTACCTACCTATCTATCTTCACACTAAGGTAGTTAATAAACCAAGATTTAGAAAGAGTTTCATAATACATTTCAGAATGTAGAGGACAAGCAGAAAACCTGATTTTTCTTTAATAAACTCTTAATTATTACCCCAAACTCTCTACTGGTTATATTTCTCTAACTAAATAAAAGATTCTTGACCAAAGGAATTGATCCATTATTTATTTTTGTTTAATCTTGGTAACCCTCATGTCCAGCACAATACCTGGCACCCAATACATGTTTAATAAATGTTTTCTGATTGATTATGTTGGACTAGACCAATAATCTTCTGCAACATATGATCTAATAAGAAATTAGGTCTTATACTTTCTCTTACAAGTGAAAAGACTGGAAAACAGGATGCAATTATTGTTGCAGTACAGTACAGTACAATCAGAGGGATACTCAGGAAATATTGGTATGGTTCTCTCCATCTCCTCACAGCTGGGTCACATAATCTAAATGAGAATCAAAGAAGCAAAACAGACATCTGTGCTGATAAAACAGATATTCTCTCTGTAACCTTTATATCTACAAATAGGTAGATAGACACTTTCACTTAAACATATTATTTCATTTACTAATAGAAGGATCAGGATCATTGGTTCCCATAGTAATAAAGATCTAGGTTTCATATAAATTGTAACAGGCAAAGTCAAACAACTATTTACTTTTAATCGAAAGATAGAAAAGACCATTTATTACTAATACTACTTTTACTGATGATGATAACATTTAACATTTATATAATATTTTAGGTTACAAATAGTATATAGGGAAACAGAATTTTTTTTTATTTTGATTTGTGGAAATATATGTTAAGACCTGAGTTCAAATCTGATCCCAGATACTTACTAGCTATAAGAAATTGATTAGGTTACTTAAACTGTTTGTCTCAGTTTGCTCAACAGAAAAATAGTAATAAAAAAGGCCGCTACCTTGCAGGGTTGTTGTGAAGATTAAAAAAAGAGTTTTGCTTTTTGTTTTTTTTTTATTTTACTGCTACATGGTAGGTACATTTGAATGCTTATTTCCTTTCCCTTCCCAATAGCCCTTAAAAGTAGTGAATTCAAACAGACTGAAGTTAAATGAGTAGCCAAATTCACAGGTGTAGTGAGTGTCAAAAGGAGGAATCAGACACGGATTTGGCCTAAGTTGGAATCTAGGTTCTTTGATAATTTATGAATCTACAACATGGTCATAGGTGATGGTCTATTCCTTCTTTCATATTTTCCATATCACCTAACACATTGCTAAATATTCCTTGGGACATGGAGGAAAACCTGGGTTCTTTAGGGGAAGTAATGGAAAAAAAAAAAAACTTTGGGCATTTTATGAAAGATAGAAATATTTGTCATCTAAAAAACCAACTCTACAAAGTCAAAAGTAGTAGTATCCCTCAAATGGATACAGCTTTGAGGTCACACATCAGATTGTGAAGAGCTTAGAAATATTGAAGCAGCAAGTCAGTTCTCTGGTTAGATCTGATTTTTAAATACTAGATGACAAAATTAAAATCCATGTCAAATAGGCCCTCTTTCATCCTACCTAACACTCCACCTTAGGAATGTTTTTATATTTTGGATTCACATAAAAAATAGGAATAGTCATACTCTTACATAGCATAGAAGTCTGTTTTGCTTCTTTGATTCTCATTTAGATTATGTGCCCCAGCAGTAAGAAGGAAATGGAGAGAACTATACCAATATTTCCTGAGTATCCCTCTGATTGTACTGTAAAACAACAATAATTGCATCCTGTCTTCCAGTCTTTTCACTTATAAGAGAAAGTATAAGAACTAATGTCTTGTTAGATCATATGTTATAGAAAATTATTGGTTTAGTCCAACATAATCAATCAGAAATATTTATATTTCCAAACTGATTAAACATCAATTTCTATTATGTATTCTATACTTCAGCCAAAATGATCTACCAGCTTCTCCCTACACTACTGCACATTCCATTTCCCATCTCCATACCGTTGCATAGTCCATTGTTCCCCATTCCTGGAATGTCTGCCTCCTCACCTCAGCCTCTGTGCCATGCAAGGTTCAGTTTATGCCCCAACGAGTTAGCTCTCCTCTATTCCCACCTTTGCAAACTAAATATTATTTATTTTGTATTTCAATATATTTAACTATGAACATGTATCCCACCAGTAGAATGTAAGGTCATTAAGGATAAGAACTGTCTCACTTTTATATTTTTATCCCTACTACCTAGAATAATCCCTGGCATAGTGTTAGCATTTAATAATTGATTGTGGAGTGATTTGATTAGTATTGTTGCTTTTCTCAAACCCTTCTTCATTTCCTTTACATCTTTTGATAGATAGTTTTTTAAAAATTAAGCACAATGCTTTATTTAGTAAGGAGTACTAATCAATATTTGCTAGTATCTTTTTGATACTTTCTTCATCATCAATTATCCCCATAGCACTTCTACCCATATAGTCAATATTGCTGATTTGTATTCCGTTTCCATTAAACTATGTTGTGCAAAATTGTGACTCTTTTACATATTTCTCAATAGGTGTTCCAATACTTATTTGTATGTTTGTTTTTTTTTTTAACATACATGCACCAAAGCTCAGTTCTATAAAGTTTCATCATCTTTTTTATAAGAACATTTCCTTAGCAACTTATTTAGGTCATTCAGAATTTTGAATTTTACTTCTATCTCTCAGAGCATATGCAATCCTTCCTAACATTAAGCATCAACCTCAAATTTGATGAACTCATTGTTGATCCTTTTATTTATAACATCAATAAATATACTAATGATACGGGTTTCCATAATCAGGCTCTGTGGGACATTACTGACAACTGCTAAATTAACAAAAATCCACTGGTAGCTGTCCTTGGAGATACAGTCCCCAAGTCAAACATGAGACCCACTTCTAAAGTTCCAAGAAAGGAATAGAAAATATTATATGTTTATTCATTACCTAATAGCACCACTTCTCTATAAGAAAAATAAAGTGAACAAGGAAGGTTAGAGATATAATCAATATACTATTTGTAATTTCTACTTCAATTATAATCCCTTAACATCTGACCAAAGCATACATGTTTTTTGCCCTTTTGGAGACACTAATTTTGAATCATGATTCCGGATTTTATAATAATTTATTAGAACAAATAATACATTCTTTGCAAAGCAAATAATAATAAGGTATTAGTAATAAAATAACTTTCATTTCTGTTTTTCTTGAAAACTGGCTATGTGCTTCACCAGATTGTCAAAGAGAGGCAGGCCACAAGGAAAAGAAGTATTTATTAAGTGCCTGCTTTGTTTTAGACTCTATGCTAAGTATTTTGCAAATATCATTTTTGATCCTCTCAACAAAATGAAAGATAAAGCTTGCAACAGGGAGCCTTTATACAGCTGTTAACTCTGGGGTTATCAGGGAGAGACTTGTCCTTGCATTTTTTTTCTTTTCTAGTATTATTTTGGTTTATTCAGGAGAGAGAGAGTGTGTGGAATGTTGTGCCATAGTCCTCTTTAATTATCCTGACTCAATTCCCCTTATTGGTTCTGTCTCAGTTTCCTGAATTGTTCTGCCTCAGTTTCCTTAGTGGTTCTGCTTAATTCTTAAAGTAAGACTCAAGATAAGAGGGAGTTCAGACTTCCTGGCTCCTATCAGAATGTCCAGTGTCTCCCACCACCCAGTCAGAACCAGATTAATAGTCTGTTCCCACGCTCAATGTTCTGACCCTGCCCCTACCTTGGTCTACCCCTGTAGCTGAGCCATGTGTGTATATATGTCATTGAGAACTCACATTCGCCTCTGGATACTTTGAGAATAGAGTTCTGTCCAGTCAATCAAACTCTCCAATTAATAGAATGTTGGGAGCTCTCTGACCTCTATCTTGACTCAGTTTCTCTGGCCTTACATTCTCCTTCTTAGCTCCCAGGTAGAGAAATCAGTGGACTCCCTAGTGGAAGTTGTATTACAGAACCACCATGGGTTAGACTTGCTGTTCATGAAGCAAGGGAGATTGTGTATGGCACTGGGAGAATCTTGTTGCTTCCATGCAAATCGGTCAGGTATCATTAGGGAATCGCTCACTTCCTTGCATAAGTGGTTGGATGACCAGGAGGCCAGTCATGAGGCTTCAATATCCTGGTATCAGTCAGGATTTCAGACCCTGAAATTTTCACCTTCAAGATGACTTATTCCCCGCTGGCCTCAGATGAGTCACAACTATGAACATAAAAAGGGGAGAGTGAAATGGAAAAAAGACTGGCCCTCTCATCCCTTGGTCAAGGGGCCTTAGGCTTATGGGAAAATGTTGCTTAAACCAAATTAAGGGAAGTGGTTTTTATGTTCAGACAGAATGCTTGCCTAATAATGTCTGATAACCCTGATCTATGTCAACATTTGCCCCTACATCCTGTAAGCTCCCCAATATCCCCCATTTTGCATGAGAAGTTGAGTCACTGTTGGAACTGCAAGGCAGAACAAGAATTGCTTATAAGCCTGTCTCTACTTGGGTTTGGGACGGAACTCAATCCAGAAATCTGTCCCCATGAATAATAAACTGCTCTCTAAATTGAGAGAGAGAGAGAGAGAGAGAGAGAGAGAGAGAGAGAGAGAGAGAGAGAGAGAGAGAGAGAGAGAGAGAGAGAGAGAGAGAGATACAGGTGCTATTGTTATCCCAATAGTTGAGCAAATTGAGGTAGACTGGGCTTAAACTGCTTAAATTTAGGTAGACTGGGATGCAGAATCACATAGCTGGTCTTTGTCTCACTCTAGGTCCAGATCTCTGTCTGCTGAGACACCTAACTACTTCTATATATTTAAAGATTAAGAGCACCTTCTATAATCAGCTAGATCAAAAACCTCACGTCTTACCTTATAGAAATATTGATGAAGAGGAAGATAAAGGGAAAAAGCAAGGAAATCTAGATTGCAGCATACCTACCAATAATAAATGAACCTCCTAAAAAAGAATCAATTAACCAATCTATATAGGTGAAAAATGATTTTCTTAACTTGGGAACTGGTCAAAACATTTTACTTAGATTGTTTAAGTCTAATGTTCTGAGGAAAACACAGAAGCAAGATGTAGATAGATATAAATATAAATACAAACACACAATCATCTAAGAGTATAGTTACTCTTAACAGGCTGTGTTCACTCAAGTTCCGCTAACAGTAAGCTTGGCAGATGCTATAGTGAGGAGAAAAATATTTTGAGTGAAAGAATAACTTAGCTGTTTAAGTTATTTAATTTAAGGAAAGACCTTAAAATTTAGTAAATAAAACAGCAAATATTTAAAATTTTAGTCAGGATAAGCACTTAATCTTCGGATGGTAAATTAGATTGGTTTGCAAATAAAATTGAAGATCTAAGGAATATATCTTTTTTTGTTCTTGAGAGAACATAGCTAAATTTATTTTGAAAAGGAAAAAACACCAGGATAATTTTTCATATTTATTAATAGTGTATGTTTTTTATATCAAAGTCAACTTAATTCCTCAAAATTTTAAATAACTTTCCAATCTTTATCTGTTTGGGAATTTGAATTTAAAGTTAATTCAAATATATTCCTAGCTCATTGAAAATTAATGTATTACTCAGAATTGTAGTGTACTTCAAAGGTTTTATATTTCTAAAATCTTAAGTGGTGCCTTCCAATTAGTTCATTTTAACTTATCTTGAAGGTCATGCTCATACATATCATCCATAGGTACCATGGAAACTACAAAAGAACATGTGATTCATTAATTGTTTTTCAAAATATCATTTTCAACTTAAGTACCAAATGAGAAAAGAAAAAAATAAATACATTGAATTTCATTGTCCTTAGCAGACAATAAGAGAGGATTCAATATAAAACAATGAATTTCCATTAAAAAAAAAAAACACTATATAATAAATAATACATTTTATTTTCAAAACTGACTAGTTTCTTTTTATTTTCTTGTTGATTTTATTTTATTCTCTGCTGAACACTTTTTACTTTATTTTTCCCTCCCCTATTCACCGTAAAGAAGGATAGAAGCATGGATATACACACATACACACGTAATATATGACATATATACACATATATACATTGATATCTATAAACATACAAATATATACTCATACACACATATATACACATATGTAACTATGCTTATTTCTATCTGTCATCTATTTCTCTGAAGTTAACAGCATCTGCTTTAAAGGTCCAAGTCTCATTTTCTAAATCAACCAGTTCATTTCCTATACCACAGGATATTCCAGTTGAATCATATTCTAAGAGATTGTCTGTGAAAATTTTATCCCTCACAATTTTCTACATCCTTTCTATTTTGGGATATATAAGTTTTATTTATAAAAGAAAATATCAGTTCAAAATAGTTGAAATTTTCCTTTTAATACTTCAATAATGCTCTCCCTTATGATATAGTTAAAGGTCTGATACTGCTGAATTTATTTCTTTTGTATTTTTCTTAGTTTCTTTGCTCTTCTATGTGAGTTTCCTACATTATTATTTTTTTAATTCAGTAAAGCAATTTTTAGTAATTTAATTGGAATTATATTGTAATTTCAAAAATTATATTGACTATCTACTCATAAGCAATAATTATTGCTTATTTAACTGAGTCAATTTTATAAAAATACAAGCTATTCCTTAATTGCAAGATCATCAAAGGATATGAACAGTTTTCAGATGAAGAAATTAAAGCCACTTCTAATATGGAAAAATTATCTAAATCACAATTGATTAGAAAAATGCAAATTAAAACAACTCTGAAGTACAGTTTCAGATCTATCAGATTGGCTAAAATGAAGGAAAAAATAATTATAAATATTGGAAGGGTTGTGGGAAAATTGGAACACTAATGCATTACTGATGGATTTGTGAATTCGTTCAATCATTTTGGAGAGCAAATTAGAACTATGCCCAAAGACTTATAAAACTTCGCGGACCCTTTGATTCAGGAGTGTCACTATTGAGTCTTTATCCCAAAGAAATCATAAAAGAGGGAAAAGAACCCACATGTGCAAAAATGTTTGTAGCAGACATTTTTGTAGTGACAAGGAACTGGAAATCAAGTGGATACCCATCATTTGGAAAATGGCTCAATAAGTTAAGGTGTATGAATATAATGGAATGTTATTAGTCTGTAAAAAAATGATGAGGCCAATTTCAGAAAATCCAGGAAAGCATTACATGAACTAATACTAATTGAAGTGAGCAGAACCAAGAGAAGATTGTACACAGTAACAAGTTGATCATCTGTGATGGACTTGAATATTTTTAATAATGAAGTGATTCACAGCAATTCCAGTAGACTTATGATGAAAAGTGTCACCTGTATCCAAAAAGAGAACTATGGAGAATGAATGTGGATCAAAGAATAGTATTTTTAACTTTTGTTGTTGTTGTTTATTTGATTGTTTTTTCTTTCTCATGTTTTTTTCACTTTTGATCTGATTTTTCTTGTGTAGCATGATGAATATGAAAATATATTTAGAACAATTGCACATGTTAAACTTATATCTGCAAGGCTGTCTTGAGGAGAGTAAAGGTAGAGAGATTTGGAACACAAAGTTTTGCAAAGTGAATGTTGAAAACTATCATCATGTATTTTGAAAAAAATAAAATACTACATTAAAACAAAAAAAAAAAGAAAGAAAAAAGAAAAAGAAAGAGGAGTAGCTCTTTTTTCAGTTCAATTATCTTTCTCTTCTGTATCCCTATAACTATCTATGATTGGATTGTTTTTTGTTTTGCTTACTCTTATTCATTTATTCATTCATCCATTTATTTACTTTTTTATTAAGTTTTAGCAGCTCCTAGTTAAAGTATGTTGTAGTCCCAAGGCATGGTGAATGATGCCTCTTCTCACTGTTATGGGTCCTCCTTATTACTGTTATTTTCTGAGGTCTGTCTCAGGATTCAACTTTGGATTTTCCTCTTTACTCCTAAAAGTCATGGTTTAGGCCCCAGTCATGCTGTCCTTCAAATGATCTTGTTCCCTATGGACATTCTAGTGACTGCAAACTATAGTTGTCCTCTCTGCCTAAGAACTGAAACCAGAGTCTTTGCTTTCCTACAAGTGCCTATAGCTAATAGGGTCCCTGTTCCCTCACTACTGCACTCACCAGGTATGTACTAGCTTCTTCTCCCCACAGCCTAGGACTCATCTATCTGGTCAGCACTGCTATACTTGAAATCCCTTTACAATGGAAGGTTTTTCTATCTTCTAATCAGCTGTCAGATCCCCACATTGTCTGCAATAATAAAAGTTTCTAAAACTGAGATCCAGCTGCCCCTAGGGCTTATTCTTTGTTCATTTGCAGAGTTGGTCTAGAGGTATTTGTACTTAGGCCAAATCTTCATCTCTTAAGGTAAGGTTTTTCCTGGGATTTTCTCAGATTTTAGGAGGAGAAATGCTTTACCCCTTCGTTCTGCTGATCTAGGGTGATGTTCTGTATTTTCTTTGTGTGGAGAAAATTTGCTGAGCTGAGGGTTTTCTTACTTACTCTGTCTGCCATATTCCCAGAAGCTTCTCTTTATCTCATTCATTGCTGAAGATCTTGCACAATGAGATGATAAAAAGTCCCCTTATTGGCTGAAAAAAGAAAGAGCTGAGGACTCAATGAATGGATGAATAAAATGGAACTGGACCTTCCTTCAATCTCGTTTATTTTATAGTTTATAAATATAATAGGAATATATAGATCTGTTTTCCCTAGAGTGATGAGAGATGAGTCACTTGCTTTACTTATATCTAACTACCATGTGTGAGAAAACACAAGGCAGCTAAAGGACATATCCATCCCAGGAAAGGGGTTACCTGTCTTTAGTTGTTTGTTCTTTGCTGATCCAGGCAAATGAGTACCAACTGTAAAGTAGGTCCAAGATTGGAGGCAAACTTGCAAGATCAAAAGTTCTAGAGATCCATGATAGAAGAGGAAATTTCTTCACTGGAGAGAATGGGATCAAACCTGTCCCATTTTACAGTCTGATATCTTACATTCTGTCATCCTTTTATATTAAGCATTTCTCTGTTTATATGAATACACTACCAATATTTGAATGATTGCCAAGTCAAGCTTTAGGAATACAGAGGTGGGTACCTCCAGGTATCCACATCTGAATGGGCATTATTTTTGAAGGAAAATAATAAAATATATAGAGGGCATATAAATGGAAGGTAAAGGATTGAATATATCCAGATTTACTCAAGAAGGAGTCATGAACTTAGCCTCATGTCTAGGATCAAATGGAACGCTTCACATAGTCTGTGATCGGAACTACATACTGGTCACTCATATTCAAGGTAAGTTTTCAATAGTGATTCTCATCAGTGAAAATAAATTGAAATGAAATATGTTCAAAATTGGCCCAAAAGGCCAAATATGTGTCAAATATGTGTCAAAATCGCCACTTCCTAGTTAAATTATTTTCAATTAATTGCATTTTCCATTATGGTAAGCTTTAAGTGAGCATGTCTTATTTATTTTAGCTGCTAGCAGAATACAGCTTTTAAATAATGTTGTCTGAATATAAAGTGAATTGAAGAATAAAAGTGAATTGAGGGAAAATTATATTAAAATTGTCAAAAAACAACAACTAAAATGTTAAAAATATAAACCTTATTTCTTGTAAAGAATGATTTGAACAGCAATACTAAACAAATGAGATGTGACCATTTGCATTCTTTACTCATAGATTCTGAACCAGTCAAAACTATGTATGGCTTAATACATGGAGTCAAAATTGAATAGAATTTTGTTGTTACTAATATATAATACAATGTTCACAAAGTCTTTCCAGAGTATTTGGAGTCAGAACACTAATGTTAAAATCTTCAATTTGCTGTTTAACATATTTGTGATCTTGAGCATTTGGCACCATTCAGGTGTTAAGCCCAACAGTACACTGAAGGAATGGAATGGACTATAACTCAGAATCTTAAGTCCTATCATTTGTATATTAAATTATACATACATACACATATACACACAGATTGTATTAATAGACAAATGAATAACAGAACAAATTTAGAACTTAATTATCACAAAAATGAGAGTACTTATTTTCTCTTAATTAAGAAAGTCATATATTTCACTTGGATTAGTAGATTGGATAAATTTGACCTAAAAATGTTCTTTGTATTTAAAACAAGATTTTAAAATTAGCTCATATCTCTATTTCTCTTTGCTTGAGTAGAAATGAATATAGTGAACTTTTAAATTGGTTATTGTGAAAGATAATTAAAATTCACCCCCCAAAAAGTTGGGGTTTTGTAAGGATCTTTGGTCTACTAAATGAGTTTTCTTCAAAACTATGGTAATTCAAAACTATGAATTATGCCCAAAGGCCTATATGCTCAGCCTTTGACAAAACCCCTACTAGGCATGAATCCCAAAAGAGATTTTAAAAAAGAAACATATGTACAAAAATATTTATAGCACCTCTTTTCTCAGGACAAAGAATTGGAAACTGGGGAGAAATCAAGTGGGGAATGGCTGAATAAATTGTGGCATGTGATTATGATGGAATATTATCAGAAATATTATGTGAGAAATGATGAGCAGTATGCTCTCAGAAAAATCTGGAAAGTTCTCCATGAACTCAAGCAAAGTGAAATGTACTGTGTACAAAATCATAGAAACATTGTGGGATGATCAGCTGTGAATGACTTTGCTATTCTAGACAATGCAATAGTCCAAGACTACTCTGAAGAATTTATGATGAAAAATGTTATCCACATCCAGAGCAAAAGTTGATTGTGTCTGGATGTAGATTAAAGCCTACTTTATTTATTTTTTTTTTTTTTTCCCTTGAGGGTTGTTGGTTAGGAGAAGGAGATCTATGTTTTCCTTCCCCACGTGACTTTCATGGAAATATTTTTCATAGTTTTATATGTGCTTTCCCAATGGGGAAAAGGTAAGGAGGAAGGGGGAGAATCTGGAACTCAAGATTTAAAAAAAATGTAAAAACTAGTTTTACACTAAGTGAGAAAAATAAAAATATTACATCAAATTTAAAAGCATACATCACTTGTGTTATTCAGAAAATAATATCAGATTACTGAATTGTCGAACTGAGACTCACTGAGTTTAGATTAAAAAAAATTGTTTTTATCACAGATTCTGGCTATCTTGATAGGTTTTTATTTTCCTATCTTGTCTTAGATTGTAAGGTTCAAGAAGACAGAGACTGAGCGAAACTAACTTTTTATGATACCTATAATACCTAGTAAATCAGCAAATACAGGGAAATTTAATGAGTATTACTGTTGTTTCCAAATTTAGCATAACATCACATGCTAGTGTTACTTTTTATTGTACTTAGACAAGCACCAAGCTAAAACAATATTTGGAAGAAACAACATTAGAATCTTTGGTAAGGCTATACTTTTATAGTAGTCATGAAATCCAAAATAAAGTGGGGAAATATGAAGCTGTCATAGAAACAAAGAAAAAAAGCCCCATACACTTCCATATTTTAGTTAAACTTTAAACATATAAATGAAAGTAGTGAGCTTTATGTCAGAGGGTCATACACTCATATGATATACTATAGAAAAAAAAAAAGAACAAAAGGACAGAAGTACACTTCCATGGGCTGTAAAAAAAGACTATTTAAAGAATTTTAAAATAAAAAAAGATTATGTCTCACACATAAGAAAGACACATACATGCTCTAAAGTCTATGGGATAAAAAAGCAATACATAAAGATTATATGGTAATTATCAAAGTAGTCTCCAAAGAATTAAGAATTTAATGATTTTTTGGCACTACTTTACTTTAATGAAATATGACCAGATACTTGATTGATTCAATCAAAACAATTATTTGCTGTGGTGTTTTTTTTTTATTATGGATATATGTGTGTGTGTGTATGTATATGTACATATCTGTATGTATGTACATATATATTAGCGATCAGTTTCTTTACCAGGAAACCTTAATATAATATCCCAGAGATTTATCTATATTGACAACTTGAGTTATAATCTTCATTATAAACCAAAATATAACTTAAGGCCTGTAACATGAAAGAAAAATGACTGGTTTACCTGTATGTCATTCAATCTTGAAATTTTTTCAACACTCAAACTTTTTGTGTCATGTTCTTTCACTCAGAGCTTTCTATGAGAATATTAAACTTTATATCTCAAAAGGAGCTCTATTATTATGTAAGCACTCAGGCTAACCAAACACTGAAAAGAGAACAAAATTTCAAAGAGATCAACACCAGAGCTATGGAATTAAGACTATTTCCTTTCCCTCTTTAGTAAACCTTCACCTTCTCTGTGAACTACAATAGTCTTTCAGACTAGTAATTCTATTATAAATCAAGTAAAATAGCCTATTTTCATTTTACTATGACATAAAGAAGAGTATTTTTTACTAAGTAAATTTATTTTCTCTCTGTAAGCCATTAAATGTCTATGTGCAACAAACAAAAAAATACATCTATTTGACATGTACTTACCTTAGCTATCTGGACACACCAGTTAAGAAGAAGTTGGGAGCCAATATTATCCTTATGTTCATGAACATAATCCAACAGGCAGCCATGGGGCATTAGTTGAGTAACCAGCTGAATGGTTGGGCTCAGACAGACACCCAATAATCGTACCAAATGTGGGTGATCCATACTTGCCATAATCAAAGCTTCCTAAAGAAAAAAAAATTCCATCATATCAACTAAGGGTTTATTAATTAGTGGTTCAAAAATTTGTACTACTCCAATAATTCTGTAATTTATATGTCCTAGATAATACATAACAAGACAGAACTTAAGATATTGATATAATTTTAAGATAAAATTTCAGCTAAGGAAATTGAGATTAGCATTATCACATTTATAATTAACTATCATGCTATATAGGAATAATAATAGATTTGCAAGGCAATTATAGCTATCCAAAATAGCTTCATAAAAATTATAAGCTATCAAAATGTATAAACAAATGCTACTAGAGGCAGTGTAATTTTTCTTGTCAAAGGTCTTCACTATAGAAGACATGATGACCCCTTGTTGAGAAAATTGTCATAGGATTTTTATGTAAATATGAGTTGGGTTGAATATGGATCACAGTCAGGTTCCCTAACAAGTCTAAGATTCTGTGATACTGCTATTTTGAAAAGAGTTACCATTCTCTCCTCATCTTCTATCTAAGCAATTTTAAAGTTCCTATGTTTACTAAGTCATTCAAACATATATTCTGAATTATGAACAAATACTAGAAGGTTGGATCTTTATGTCTAGTAAGGAAATGGAATAGAAAAGTATGATCATTTGCAAACTCAATTAAAAGGGCCTATAACACATATCATCTGGAGTCAGCATATGTCCTGAGGTAAATATAACTTGATCCAATAATCTTCATGCAATCCTAAGGTATCAAAGCAGGCAAATGACTCATTTTGTCTTCAGAGGGAAAGCTGGTCCAGTTTTTCTAGTGAAAAATGTATCTCTTTGTGTTATTCTTAGATTCTACTTATATATGTAAAGATTGTAGTAAATATATTCATCTGAAAAATCTGTCATTTAAAAAAAAACCCACAAATTTAATTAAATATATTTTGATACCCTTCACTAATTTTTTTTTTTTTCGTACTGAAGTCTTCCAATGACTTTGTGTACCACAACAGTGAGCTCTTGAAAGTCAGTGAACCTCTAACATGTTCTTTTCAACAAACAGACTTGGCAATTCACTAACTCCTTTATGATACATCAATTCAACTTTCCATCTTAGATAGGTTTCTACTCCAGGGAACAAGATGAACTTCCCAGAATTAGCATATCACTTCCAATATAATCACCAGGTTTATTGACTTTGTTTTGCACACTTAACATTTTCCCAAATTCCTCAGTTCCTTCTTCCCCCTGGAAGACTGCATTCAACTTCATCCAAAGCTTTCCTTTTATGAAGGACAGAAATTGGATTTCTAACTTATTCCATTTTGAATCTTTAGCTCTGTTCAGTTTCAGCTACAGGGAATAGGCTTGTGCCTCTGCTTTCCAGTTTATTTTTGGTGTGTTGCCTTACCTCATTAGGTTGTAATCTCCTTGATGGACAAGGACTCTTTCCTTTTTTTAAAATTTGTAACCTCAACAGTTAGAACAGTACCTGGCACATATTGCTTAAATGATGTTTGTTGAATTGAATAGCATAGAAAAAGAATCTCTGATTTCACTAATATAGGAAACTCTCAGATGAGGAAATTCCACCTACCAGTGATTATGATTTTTCTGCAATTTATATTAAAAAAAAATTATTTGATGCTATGACATACAAGTTAATTGGATTTAAGTGAAGGAGAGCTGAGCAAGGTCAGTAGCTTTACCCTCTTCTCCAGAATCAACTGAATCTAGTGACCACCTAGAGGTCAGTACAACTAGAGATGGCCCTGGAGGCGATGGGAGACTTTGGGAAGAGAGGGGAGAAAATAAAAAAGGAGAGCAGGGAAGGAAAGGAGAGGGAAAAGGAAGGGAGAAGAAAGGGGAAGAGAGGAGGGGAAGAAGGAGATTTTTTGGCCCAATTGGCAAGATCCTCCCTCTTTGGTCCTCAGTGGAGCAGCTCCTATTACTGTTCACATAGATTCCAGTATTCCTGATCTGTATCTTATCACTGGACTCACACAACTCCAGGAAGCAAAGTAAGGCTACTAATTTTTCATTGCTTTTACTCACTTAATATCCAATATAAAAAAGAAAAAAGGAGGAAAAAGGGGAAGAAGGCAAAAGCTAATATATAGCACATTTCTATACTGATATATAAACCTGTGGAGTGATAGGGAGTTGATTTAATAATATTCCTAATTTATAGAAAAGAAAACTGAAACTCAGCATAAGAAATATGCCTATGAAAGGGGTATGTCATTGCTAATAAGCAACTAAAATTTTAACCTCCATTTTTCCTAATTCCAAATCTACCCCTCTTTTCATTAACTCAGGCTATCAATGGATACCATCACTGTTGGAGAAAGGCTTATCACAAGACTTAAATGTGTGTGTGTTGTTTGTCTGTATGTCTCTCTGTATGTATGCTGTAGTGGTTGTTGTGCCAGTATTTATAGCAATAACATTTTTGATTTATTAAAGTAGAATTATTCCTAGATCAAAAGTCAATTAAATATCTAAGGAGTTATAATTTAGATAAGGATAGTGATAATAAATAATTTGGTTTTTAGAGTCCTTTCCACATCTGTTTATTTATGAATGGTACCTTATATTTAGATTTAAAAGTCTAAATCAGAAATTCTTATGATCTTTTGTTTTCCATGTGATATATTCAAGTATGGTATACTTTTTTCCCAAAAAAACAGCAATATATGTGCTGATCTAAAACAAGTTTAGATAAAATAATTTGTATATTATACTAAATTTTCCTAACTATTAGGATGAACACTACATTTGTACATAAGGTATTTTAAATGGTACAAGAACATAGCAAATAACTCTCAATTACATGATCTTTTTTTCCATTGAATTTAACCATTCTTCATTTGATATTAAGGAAAAGTATTTGTAAACACAAACTAAACTTTTTGCTTAATAGAAATAAAACATGAAATATGATTATTGTTTAATACATTTCATTTTTAATGAGCCAGTTTCGTGAGCATAGGAAACATTGATTTAAAAAACCTCTTTACCAATGTGTTGATCAGACCTGCTGTGTAATTAATAATGTTAGAGATTTGCCTGGGACATTAATGTGTTAAGTGATTTACATGGGATCACATAGACAATGTTGCCAGTGGCATAATTCAGACCTAGATATTTTTGACATTCTATGCAATGCTGACTTTACTCCAATAAAAGAATTTGATTAAAATTCTCCAGACCTTTATTTTACACTTGAAACTTGAATCACAAATTGAATGTTTATATACCCCTTTTTGGAGGAAGCTTTTTTTATGTATACAAATTAAAAAGAAAAGAAAAATAAGAATTTGATTCTTTCAGAAAAAAAAAAAAAAGCAACATTGACCTATTAGATCTAAAAAGGCAGGATGTACAGTGGACTGGTCTGTCTTGGATTTAAAAAGAAGATGAGTTCATGTCTTACTCTGGACATATGCCAATTGTACCACTAAACCTCTCAAAGTCCAGACAACTATAAGTTACAGATGAGTTTCTATATTGGGTGTTCCCTATACAGATGCAATCACAGATTAAGATAAAATTATCATGTGAAATCTAAATTTTAGATAATTATTAGTTGTAACAAGGTAATATTTCATATGAATTCTCTATCTTCCTACAAATATAAGAATACTTAAAATATCTACATCAATATATATTACTTTTAGCTTGGGTTTTTCTTATTTGTATTTTAGTAATTATTTGAAACAAACAAACAAAAAAATGATGGTAATCAAAGACTGGTGATTCAAGGTTTTGCAAAATTGTCCATGCATATGTTTTGAAAATAAAAACCTTTAATTAAAAAATGTTGGTGATCAATAGGAAATAATGTAAGGAAAGAAAGGAATATTCTTGAAATTCTTGTTAGTTTCTGCTAACACAAAAATCAGTGATAAAATATATTCAACTCTACTCTGTACACCCAAACAAATACTTTTATAGTCATAGATGTTTGTCATACTTTTGCTTAGATCAAATTCCCACTTCTAAAGGCCATATTTCATCTGATTCCCTAGTGTCTGAGGTCCCTAGAAGTATGCATTTCTCTATAATTCATAGAAAAAAGTATCATAATTCATCACTCTATAGGAAAACCAAGGCTCAGTGATGGCTTACCTACATGAATAGCATCAATCATTTTCTATATTAAAATTGCAGTTTCATCAACACTCAGTGCTATGGAAATGTGATCCCGTTAACAAGAATTCAGTACCAACTCCCTGACAGCCAACAGCTGAATGAGTCAGGTTGTGTTGTGCATCGGGTGCTTAGGAGTGACTAAAATCCAACAACAAAACTGCTTACAGGTAAACTGCCATCGCCCCTGACATCCTTTCAGAGGCAGCAAAGAGAAACATTTCTCTCTGATTTACTGAGCATGGGATTTTGTTGAGATGATCTTTTCCCTGGTAGTGGAAGAATTTGAGAGAGGGAGGTGAAAAAGGCTATTCTGAAGTCATTTTGGCTTGCTCTTACAGAATAAAATAACTATATTTCTTGCAACTTTAAGAGTGATGAAATAGATAATTCTACTCTAAATACTCATTTGGAAAAGTTTTTATTGGAGGAATAAGAAAAATGTCTCATGGAAGTTCTTAAAAATATCTATTAGAAAGTCCTGGCAAAGAGACTGGATTTGTATTAAAGAAAATTGCTCATCACACTACAAAGAGTATTTGAAACCAAATTGCAGAGTATTTGCATAATAGTTCTCTTTTTTGAGAAAGAAAAAGATGAACAAGACACTAATTGTAGGTTTTATTTTTTCATAAAGGAAATAGCAGATGGTCACAATTTGTGTGTGTGTGTTTTGTATGTATGTATCTGCATGTATGTGTGTGGGGGTATGTAAAGAAAAAAAAAAAAGCAGTGAGGATTCATTCAGCCAGATGAGTGGGATAAGGAAGGGAAATAAAAGAGTCTAATGTTTTAAGTGAGGGGAATTTGGTTTCAGTAAATTCCAGCAAGTTATAATTAATACAGTACTTTGTTACCTAGCTAAGTAAGAGGCCTCATAGATGCAACTTTAGATTCTCTTCTGTTGTCATCAGAAAATATCACTGAGGGTCAGCAAAATAAATACATGTTGACGGGTGTATTATTCATTTCCTAGAGACAAAATTAGTCTCAGTCTGTCTGTCTCTCTCTCTTTCTCTCTCTTTTCCTCCCCCCCTCTCATTATATGATTCCTCTTGGAATTCACACACATTTACAATATATGTATGCATATACTTATAGATATATGTATACATACACATATATATGTATGTATTTTTGGTAGTAAAGAAACTGAGGGATAAGATAATATCTACTTAACAAAAAAAAAACCTTGTAAAATAAGCTGATTTTTCTTCATAATGAGGCCTAGTAAGAAGAAGGACATTTTTAAAACTATCAAGGGACCATCAGGGCATAGATAAAAAGCTCTGAAGCATGTGTCCCATTAGTTTCTTACCATATGCTATTTATATCTCTATTTCAATCTGAAGAGAAGACATTTCTGTACAATAATAAAGGTAAACAATGTCAGCTATCACATTCAGATATTATTTTCCCAAGCCTTAAAAGTCTATATCTCATCCACTTAGCTTATTTTTATACCCTCTCTGGACAGTGCTTCCTTCCATTAAAAAAAATAAAATAAAATACAGACAGTGAAATCTTATGGGCTATTCTGTGAAAACTTATGTTATCATCTGTTACCCTTTCACCATGTTTCATTATTCTATGAACTATTAATCTGCCATCTTTCAGCTTAAAAATGAGAAGAAATCAGATTGTATTGGGGATAGAAGGAAGACAAACAAAGAAGAAGGGAAAAGGGAAAACAGACAATGTAGCCTTGCAAAATACTGAGTCTCTGAAATTGCATTGCTTTAAATAGTTTTGTAAGATATAATCAGGGTTTAATAGGAGATTCAGGTTTCTTACTTCCAAGAACCAAGATGATGGAATAAGAAGTAAATCATCATAACTATCCCATCTTTACCTTCAAATAATCATAAAATAATACCCCAAAACGAATCCTAGAACAGTAACAGAAAAAAAAAAAAAAAATCAGTGTGAAACAATCTTTTAACCTAAGAAAGTTAAAATATCATCAGGAAAGGTCTGTCTCTCAGGTAAAACAGAAATGTCAATCCAGGAGAGAAGGAATCCCATCAAGCTAGCAGCAAGCCCTATCTCAGAAAAAACAGGAGAAGGCAATCCACTCTGGGCCATTAGAGGCTGCCTATTTGCCCGGGGCTATGCTGAAGCATGTGGAGGTTATCCAAGTTGTACTCTGCCCCCATCCCTTAGCTATGAGACAGGAAAAAGTCAAAATTCAAATAAACAAATCCAATAGAATGAAAAAAAAAAAATTTGAAGAAAAGTAATTAGAAAAACAACTGAGCTGAAAAATTAATTCAGGAGAAAATGTCAGAATTACTAAACTACCTGAAAGTAATAAATAAAAATAGGACTTAGACAGCACCTTTCAAGAAATTATCAAAGAAAACTGCCCTGATATCCTGGAACCAGAAGACAAAATAATCATTGAAAGATCCTACCAATCATCTTAGGAAAAAGACCCCCTAAATAAAAACTCCATGGAAGATTATAGCCAGATTTCAAAACTATCAGGACAAAGAAAAAACACTCCAAGTAGCCAGAAAAGAAGAGTGAGGAGCCACAATTAAGAACTTGGCAGCTACAACATTAAAGGATGACAGTTCACAAAATATTCTGGAAGGCAAAGGACCTAAATCTACAAACAGCAATCATTAAACTCAGCAAAATCAAGCATAATACTTCCAGAGGGGGAAAAACAAATTATTCACTGAAATAGAAGGATTTCAAGTTTTTATAAGAAGAACAGAATTGAACAAAATTTTCATTTCTAATAGAAACCCAAGAGAAACATAAACAGGTAAAAAGGGAAAAGAAAACATAAGGGATTCAATGGAGCTGAACTGTTTACATCTTTCCATGGGAAGATGATACTTGTAATTTTTAAAAAATTGTCCCAATTGTACTACAGCTAAAAGGAATATATGTAGAAGGTACAGGTATATGGTGAACTTATGGGTAAACCACAAAAATAATTAAGGAAGAGAGAGTAAGAAGTGTAGTGGGTAGAGAAGAAGGGGAGAGGTGTAATAGGATAAATTATTTCACATAAAAGCAGTATAAATAACTTATTACATTGGAAGGAAAGATAGGATTATAGGCAATGAGCATCACTTATACATTTCTTTCATCACTAATGGCTCAAAGAGGGAATAATGTACACAATCAATTGAATGAAGGAATCTATTTTACCCTTCAGGAAAATCAATAGGAAGGAAATTAAGTAAAGATAGGAGGCAGCAGGAAGAGAGAGTTGAACAGAAAAAAGGGCAGACAAGTGAGGCAGTGGGCACAAGCAAAAAATTTGGTGAAAAGTATGTAAGGAGAGAGAGGACCAACAGGAGAAAGAAAATAGGATTGAGGGAAATATGCGCTTAGTAATCATAGCTATGAATGAGAATGGGATGAATTCTTCCCTACCCCACCTTCCTCAAAACAAAACAAAACAAACAAACAAACAAACAAACAAACAAACAAAACAGCAGAGTGGATAAAAATCTGAATGCTACAATATGTTGTTTACAAGAAAACACCTGAAGCAAAGAAACATACAAAGTAAAGGTAAGGAGCTAAAGCAGAATCTTTTATGTTTTAGCTTTAGTTTAAAAAAAAAGATAAAGGCAGGAGTAGCAATCATTATTTCTGACAAAGCAAAATTTAAAATATTTCTAATTAAAAGACATAAGGAAAAAAACTTGCTTAAGGTACCACAAACAATGAAGTAATATCAATACCAATAATATATGTACTGAGTAGCATCTTAAAAGAGGATTTTAAGTTAGTTACAGGAAGAAATGGACAACAAAACTATATTAGTGTGGGACCTCAACTGTCCCTTTAAATATGATAGATCCAATCAAAAAATTAAAAAAGAAAAACCTAAGAAGGTAAATAGAATATTAGAAAAGTTATATATGACATTACTTTGGGAAAAAATGGGAATAGAAAGGAAAACACAATTTATTCACTAACACATGGCACCCACACAAAAAGCAACCATGATTTAGACTTTAGAGCATAAAAACCTCAAAACAGGAAGGCACAATTCTTAAATGTATTATTTTCAGGACAGTGGAATGATAGATTAAAATTAATTGGAAATTATATAATATAATTGTAAAAAATATATAATTATAAAAAAAGTATATTTCCTAAAAAAGAACAAATAAAGCTACTTCCTGCAAACACAAGAGGCTCTTATGTTCAAAGCTGAAGCTCAGAGATACACAGGAAATTTGGGACAGCACCCTCTAAATTTAGCCCAGGAGCAGAGCTTATCCATAAAAGTAAAAAACAACAACAACAACAACAAAGGAAATATCAAAAGAAAAGGAAAAAAGAAAGAAAATAAGCAAGAAACAGAAAAGAATCTTCACCATAGAAAGGTACTATAGTGACAAGAAAGACCAAAATATCAACTTAGAAGAGGCCAAAATGTCCATAGAAGAAGGTGATCCCAAGCCCAAAGAGGCTTCTTGGAAGTAAAGACTTTAAAAAACAAATAACAGAGGTGGAAGAAAAAATGAGAAAGGAAATGAGAGGTATACGAGAGAGTCAGCAGCTTGGAAAAGGAAGACCAAATTTGGAAAAATACAAATGGCCAAATGCAAAAAAAAAAAAAAAAAAAAAATTTAAATCACTGAAAAAACAACAACTTCAAAAATAGAATTAATTAAATGGAAAAGAGATAGAAAAGCTAACTGAAGAAAATCACACATTAAAAACTAGAACAGGGCAAATGGAAGCTAATGACTCTTTGAGACAGCAAGAATCAGTCATACTAAAAACAATGAAAAAAATGGAAGAAAATGTGAAATACCTCATTGGGAAAAAGAGCCAACCTATAAAATAGATCCAGAAAAGACAATTTAAAAATTATTGGTCTACCTGAAGGCCATGACCAAAAAAAGAGCCTAGATAGCATTCTTAAAGAAATCATTTTTTAAAATTATCCCAATAATCTAGTAATAGAGGAGAAATACTCATTAAAATAATCTACCAATCACCTTTAGAATAGAGATACCACAAGGAAAACCATAAGGAATATTGTTGTGAAACTCAAACTATAATGTCAAGGAAAAAATACTGTAAGCTACCAAACAAAAACAATTCAAATATAAAGGAGCCACAGTCAGGATATCCCAGAATCTGTCTGCTTCTACAAAAAGGATTGGAGGGCCCACAATACCATATTTAGGAAGGCAAAGCTCCTAGGGAAAGAACTGACTGCCCAATTAGATTCAGAATCTCTTTCAGGAGAGGTGATAGATCTTCAATGAAGTAAGAGATTTTCAATCATTTCTATGGAAAAAATCAGAACAAAACAGAAAATTTAATCTACAAACATAGGACTCAAAAGAAGCATAGAAAAGTAACCACAGGAAAAATACAAATTAATTAGAGATTAAACTGTTTTCAGCCCTAGATAAAAAAATTATATCTGTAACCCTTGAGAACTGTATCTGTCACTGGAACAGACAGAAGAGGAATGTCACATGGACTGAGAGTTTAGTTGTGGACAAACTCAGTTGTGATGACATGAAAGTAAAAGACATCAAGGGATAGAAAAAGGAAACTAGCAGTGTCTGAAGCTTGATCTCATCAGTTTTGACTTGAAGAAACTGATAATAATTTAATTGTTCAGCTGGGTATAGAAATTTATCTAGCCCTATAAAGAAGTAGGAGGAGAAAAAGAAAAGAAAAGAGATAGACAGGAAGGCAGAAACATTAGGGAAAAAGGTAAGAGAAAGGTAGAAGGTATGATAAAATATAAGGTACTAGGTGGGGGTAAAAAAAAAAAAAAAACACTACTAAGAAATGGGAGGGATGATAGGAAATAAGCTAGTGGGTGGGGTGAGTAAAAAAATACCACCAAGGGAAAGGGGAGGGGTGATAGAAGACAAGGTAGTAGGATGGGTAAAACAAAACAAAACAAAACAAAACAACACAAAACAAAACAAAAACAAAAAAAACCCAAATAGGACTAAGGACAGGGTAGAAAGAGAGATTAAAACTATATAGAGAGGAAAAATTGGATGGAGGGAAAAACAGCTAGTAATCATAATTGTGAATGAGAATAGGATGAATTCTCTCATAAAATGGAAGTGAATAGTAGAATAGATTAAAAAACATAATCCTACTATATGTTGTTTACAAGAAATGCATTTGACACAGATATACATACAGGGTTAAGGTGAAAGGCCAGAACAAAATTTATTATGCTGCAGCTGAAGAAAAAAAAAAAAAAAAAAAAAAGGCAGTGGAAGCAACTCTGATCTCAGTTAAAGCAAAAGTAAAGAAAAAAAAAACTATTAAAAGAGATAAGAAAATAGAAAATAAAGTATATCTTGATAAAGAGTACTATAAACAATGAAGCCAAGAAATAGAGCAGCCAAATTTCGGGAGATTTTAAATTAGTGACCAGAAGAAATAGACAGCAAAACTATACTAGTGGGAGACCTCAATCAGACAAATCTAATCACAAAATAAACAAGAAAAAATGAGAGGTTAATAGGAAGCTAGAGCATCTAGATATGATAGATCTCTCTCTCATTTTTTTAAAATAATAAAGCTTTTTATTTTCAAAACATATGCATGGATAATTTGCTTATCCTTGCTTAGATTTTCTCCTCCTTTCCCCCACCCTGTCTCCTAGATGGCAAGCAATTCAATATATATTAAACATGTTTAAAATATATGTTAAATCCAATATGTATGAACATATTTATACAATTCTCTTGCTGCACAAGATAAATCAGATCAAACAAAATAAATGAGTAAGAAAACAAAATGCAAGTGAACAACAACAAAAAGAGTGATATTGTCATGTTGTGATCCACATTCAGTTCCTACAGTCCTTTCTCTGGGTATAGATGTCTCTGTTCATCACAAGATTATTGGAACTGACATCAATCATTGTTAGAAAGAGTCACATTATGATAGTTGAAAAAATTGATTAGGGACATAAAGGAATACATACATTTATGGGCAGTATATGGGACCTATGCAAAAACTGAGCATATATTAGGGCATAAAAAACTCACAATCAAATGCAAAAAGGCAGAAATAGCAAATGCTTCCTTTTCAGACCACAGTGTAATAAAAACATTCAGTAACGGGACAAGGAAAGATAGACTATACAACAATTAAAAATTAAATAATCTAATTCTAAAAAATGAGGGTCAAACAAATAACAGAAACTATTCATAATTTCATCCAAGAGGCTGAAAATAAGGATATGATACACCAAAATCTATGGTTTGTAGCCAAAGCAGTTGTTAGGGAAATTTTATATCTCTAAATAGCTACATAAATAAAATAGTATAAAAGGAGGTCAATGAATTGGGCATGTACCTAAAAAAGTTAGAAATCTTACCAATAAGATCAGAGGTAAAGCAAGGATACTCATTATCTCCATCATTATTGAATATAATACAAGATATATTAGCTACACCAATAAGAGAAGAAAAAAGATCAAAGGAATTAGAATAAATAAGGAAACAAAACTATAACTCTCTGCAGTTGATACGGTATATTTAGAGCACCATAGAGAATCAACTAAAAACTACTTAAAATGGTTAATAACTTTATCAAATTTGTAGAATACAAGATACAGCAACATAAATAATCAGTATTTCTATTTTTTTAGATTTTATTTTTTATTTGGTTGATTTTGTCTTGACATATTTAAGCCAAGCAACCATTTCAGTAAAAATATTGAAATATGTGTGGAGGTAAGTAGATGTGTAAGTATGTATCTTTTTTAATTTATTTATTTTATTCTCATTGATTTATGAATCATGTTGGGACAGAAAAATCATAACAAAGGGGAAAAACTATAGGAGAGAAAAAGTAAAGAAAAAAGAAGAGAACATAACATGTGTTGATTTACATTCAATCTCCATAATTCTTTTGCTGGATACATATGGCACTTTCTGTCCAAAGTCTATTGGTATTGCTTCAGATAACTGAAACACTGAGAAGAACCAAATATTTCATAGTTAATCATTATACATTCCTGTTGCAGTTATGTACAACATATTTCTGGTTCTGCTTGTTTTGCTCAAGCATCAGGATAAAATATTTTGACTATATAATCTATATAATATAAATAAAAAATATAAAAGATAATAGGTATATTATCTTTTGAATTTGATACTATATTATTAATATTGAGTATTATATTTTACCAGAATACTGTTGCCTCTCAATGCACCTGAGATCTTTAGAAAACAAAAATAAAGACACATTAATAAAGACATATAATAGAGGATGAAAACCTTAAAAGAAAATTATGTAATTGTCTTGCAAGAGTAGTGTGAATTCAGATAAAACTCAGAAAGATCTGAAGTATGTGAGAATTCTGGGAAGATGAGGAGTAAGTCAGAAAATTCAAAGTTCTCCTGATTTCCCCTGCAAACAAAACAGAATTGTGCCTCCGGGGAACATAGAATGGTAAAAAAAACAAATAAGACTTAGGGAAGAACAAGAGTTCTCCTGGGACAATCAGAAATGATAAGGAATAAAGACTGCAAGACTGAGCTTTAACCAGTGTGAAGTATAAACACTTACAGGCTAGCTCCACAGAAACAGTAAGAGGAAGCCCTGGAGCTAGATGGATTGAACTGAAACCTTAGCAAGAACCATAAGAAATTTTACCTTCCAGACAGCCAGGAGAGTTGAGGGTCTCAGGCTGGAAAGACAGAAGGAACCTTTGCTGATAAAGAATGCCAGCTTCAGCTGTGCTGTTGAAAATGCTGCCCTGGGCAAAAAGAAACCATCATAACATTTGAATGAAGAAGCAGTGGGGCAGATTCTGCTGGCTGTGCACCCTTAGAAGGGGCTGGAATTCTTGATTTGCTGTTCCAAGTCAGAATGGAAAGCTGAAGTGAAGATAGAGGTACTACCCTTTCATTCCAGGACTACACATGATTACACTAATAAGTTCTTGTTTTTAAAAAAAAATGAGAAGGAAAAGGAGAAAGAAACCCATCATAGAAAGTTATTATAGGGCTATGGAAGACTAGGATTCATCTTCCAAGAAGGAAATAGAGGTTAAAAATAGCCTCTCCTATCCCATAGAATGATGTTAAATGGCTACCTGCTCAGAAAGAATTTATAGGAAAAAAAAAAAAAAAAGACATTTAAAACTAAATACAAAAGACTGAGGGAAAACTTAAAAAAAAAAAAAAAAAAAAGAACCATCCAAGAAAAACAGGAAGGTTATGAAAAGTCAACCAACTAGAAAAGGAGATCAGAATCTTAAAGATTCATAAAGAAGAAAATAGTTCTTCAAAAATTAGAACTGAACAAGGCAAAGCCAGTAAAACTATAAGAGAACAAGAAATATTAAAATGAAATTAATAATAAAAAATTAAATTAAAAAATAAAAGAAAAGCAATAATCAAAGAGAATTGTCCTGAAGAGATTTTCCTGAAGAGACAGAATAAAAGAGAAAAGTAGAAACAGAAAAAGAAAACTCCAAGATCAAAGAGAAATTTTTACAAGAAACAAAGAAAAAAAAAACAATCAAATATGCTGGAGCTACTACTAGAATTTTACAGGATTTATCAGCAGCTACAGATACCACAGAAACCACAATATTTTATATATAGATAATCAAAAGAACTAGGGTAGTGGCCAAATTACCATTTCCAGCAAAATTAATATTGAGTGAAAAACATGGACATTTGATGAATTCTGCGATTTTCAGGATTTTGTCTCAAAGAAACTGAACCTAATAAAAAACTTAACATATAATATTTAACATATAACATCAAAGACTAATTTCAATAGATTCAATAAAACAAACTATTTGTTTTATACTTGGAAATGTCCTTATATGTCTAAGAATGACTTTAGCAATTGAGTACTTCAAAAGAAAGATTGGAACAGAGTTTAGTATAATCTGACTTTAAAAAGTAAAACTATCCTGGAAAAAGTAAAAATAATATATATGCCATATGAATGAGGTATAGAGAAAGAACTAATACAGAGGAATTAAATTGGGGTGGGAGAGGGCCAGTTATTAGTTCTTAAAACCAAATAACATCAGGAATGGGTTAAATGTGGAAACATACATACACACACACATACACACACACACACACACACACACACACATACATACCAAGAAGAATATCAAGAGGAGTATAGTAAGTTGTGTAGATTAATGAAAGTGAGACAAAATGTATAGATCAATAAGAATAGGATAAAGAGGGAAGAAAAGGGTGTGGGGAGAAAATGAAGAATTGATCTGTGGGTGGGGGAGGTTGAACTGGTATAAGAGTTAACTGGTATAAGAAACAAGAAATATACACAAATACCATATCAACATTCACAAGTAAAATTTATTAAAAGTAGGAATTGTAATTAGGAGTAGTAATCACTGATCTCAGACAAAGTCAAGCTTAAAGATTAAATCAAAAGAAAAATTGACATTATATATCAGCCATATAAATATTGATTTAGATGCAAATCTATGTCTATGTCCATGCATATGTATGTGTATGCATATATCTTTGGATTTAAGGGTGTGTTTGTGTGTGTGCATGTGTGTGTACTTAGTGTGCATATGTGTGAAGGTGTATGTATGTACTTACATCTATATGTATGCTTATATATATATATCCATGCTTAACTGTAGTGTGCTTAGAGGATGTTTAGGGGGATGAAAGGGAAAAAAAAAAAAAAAGAAAAGAAAAGAGTAAAAAATTCACAACAAAGAACAAAAGAAAACCTACAAGGAAGCATAAAAAAAAAAAAAAAAGATGGACAGTTGTGAATATAATATATTTTTCTCATTATATATGCTTCCTTAAAATGGAATTTTATTGTTATATATTTAAATCCTTCTTGATGTTTTACTGTGCACATTGCAATGTTTTGTTTTATTTTGTTCTCCTTTTAAAAAACAATGATCTGAGCTTAGTAAGGAAAGCTAAGAATAATGAAAGTGTTTTATTCTGTTTCTAAAGCTTAATGCTTCCTCACATTCCCCTTATTCTCATTTCTACTTCCCATCCAGACCTTAACGGAGAATGGATCTGAATATTATTACTTGATACATATACACAGAAGGAGCCTGGAATGAGAAATCAAGAATGAAGATTTGCAACACATTTGGCTGGGCAGTAAAGCACTCAGAATACGTGATGAAGGATCCAAGACAAAATCAAATTTGGCATAGATTAATAAAGAGAGAATCCAAAATATTAAAGGGTGGGGAACCAATCTACTTCTTGCTCTGCAGCCAAATATTTTATAATATTTATATTATGAGATTAATGCTGGCCACTTTTAAGCCTCTATAGGCAAAAGAAAATTGTTTTAAAGCATTATGATTAGAGAAATACAAAATAAAATTATACTATTGGAGATAATGTGAGAAAATTGGAACATTCATGCATTGTTGCTGGAGTTATGAATTGATCCAACCCAACTATTCTGGAGAACAACTTGAAACTATGCCCAAAGGGCTACAAACTGTGCATACCCTTTGATCCAGTAATACTACCATTAGATCTGTAACCCAAAGAAATCATTAAAAAGGGGAAAAGACCTATAGTGCAAAAATATTTATAATAGCCCTTTTTGTGGTAGCAAAATATTGGAAACTAAAAGATGCCCATCAATTGAGGTATGGCTGAACAAATTGTGGAACATGAATAAAATACTATAGTGCAATAATAAATGATGAAAAGAAAAATTTCAGAAAAAAACTGGGGAAAAAACTTGTATGGACTGATATATAGAGTGCCAGAACTCTGGAAAAGTATATTTAAAACAAGGATACTTACAAAAGGGTGTTTACTCAGTATGATTGATGAGATAATGGTTCTCTAGTTTACATATACTTAGTACTTAGTATGATGATGTAATGGTTCTACAATTGATATATGCTCAGTGTGCTGTAGTGATGTAATTGTACTAAGGTATATAAGGGCTGAGAAATCTTGAAATAAGTAGCCTTGAGAGAGATTCAAGTGAGAATATGCTTGAGCTCCATCTCAGACTCCAGATTCCAGAGAGATCCTCCAGAAAGCTAGCTCGGACTTTACACTGATGCAAAGTGAAATAAGAAGAACCAGGAAAACATTGTACATAGTATCAGCAACACAATCAAACATTGTGATGATCACAATAACACAATGATTCAAGACAAGTACAAAAAATTCATGAAGGAAAATACTACCCACATTCAAATAAAAGATTGACTTTAAATCAAAGCATATCCTTTCACTTATTGTTTTTTATGTCTTTATTTCCTTTTTTATCTTTTTCTTCTTTCACAGCCTAATACAGAAATAAATGTTTTACATGTTTTACATGACAGCACATATGTAACCTATATCAAATTGCTTACTATTTTTTGGAAGAGGAAAGGAGAAAGGGGGAGGGAGGGAGAAAAATATCAAAGTCAAAATCTTGTAAATATGAGTGCTAAAAATTTCTTGACATATAAAATATTACTAAGAAAAAGGAAAAATATTCAGATGCTAGTTTGAGTCAGTACTAATATGTATTTATGGAATGAGGTATTAATTAGTAAAATGATATGTTTCATTCCTAAATTTTATAAACTTTGAAAAACAGAATGGGAAGAAGAAAAAGAAGGCAAAATAGCATGAGAGGAAGAAGATCTAGAAGAGGTAGAGAAAGATGGAGGAGAAATAATGAGGAAATGAAAGACAAAAATAGAAAGAAGGAAGAAAACAGGAAATAAATGAGAAATGTATCTCACACAGAATTTTATAGTTGTTAGGAAGTCAGAGTTCAGCTAATTTGAAGTATTCCTAAAGATATTCTGCACTATTCCTCATAAGTAATCTTCCTGATTTTGCTTAAACAACTTAACCATGTGAGAATCCAACTCCCATAATTTTATCCATTTCATTTCAGTTTATATATTTTTTTACCCTTGCATCCTCTACAAGCTCTACTGACTCTGCCTTCAGGGCCCAAGCATAACAGTTCTGATCCTTCTTCATATATGCTCTCCTAATTCATCACTATTTTCCAGGCTCAACATTTTAATAACTTTACTTGGTTCTTAATATATTATGATCTTAAAACTCTGGTGGTTCCCTGCTGAATACTTCTTGGCTAAAGAGAAATTGCAGACCTGCATTGGGAGTGAGAGTTTCCACATCTGTAACTTCCTAATACTAATGAAATATTATGTTCAGTCCTCATCTCAATATTTTTTTTGATTTTCAGTTTTATTGACATGTTTTATTTTTTACACGTCAAACATTGATGGATCACTTCCACTTTGTAAGGTCTCCTGAACAAAGTAAAAAAAATTAAGAAAAAGTATGATCTCACTAAAATTTCATGCATCATTACATAGCTGTAACACTCCTATCATGTTTAAAAAGAAATAACAGAAAACTATTTTCTCACCATCTCCATCTTATCCCATTGGAGAAAAGAGAAAACCAAAGCATTTTTTAAAATATGCATAGTTAAGAAAAACAAATCACTTTAGTGTCTTCCTATTAAAAAAAAAAATCTGTCTGAGTCTTCATCTTAAATCTGTTAAGTCTCAGTAATCAATAACTTAGTAGTGATCATAATTCTTTGTTCAAAGAAGGTTATTTTTATAATGTTGCTGTAACTGTACAAATTGTTCTCCTGCTCATTTCCTTCATCAACAGTTTGTATAGTTTTCAAATTTGTTTTTAAATATTAATATTATGGTATTTATACTATAATAAATTATTCTTCTGTTTTTGATTATTTTACTCTTTATCAGTTCATGTAAGATGCCCTTCCATATCTTTTTGAAATCATACATTTTCTCTCATGTTGTGGCATAGTAGAATTTTATTATATTCATATGCTATGTCATATATGGTTATTCCATATCATTTTCCTGATTTAGTTTGATCTTGTATTCAATAAAAAGTGCAGGTCTTTTCCAGATAAACTGTTGAACCACACTTGCTTCTTTTGTATACTGGTAAATTTAATATTTTAAAACCAATCTGAACATTTTACAAATTCCATCTTAAATGTCTAGTTCACCATATTTGACCTGGCCAGATATTCTAGACTGTTGGAGATCTTTGTCAAGCTATCAGTTTGTCAGAATATTTGATAAAAAAACAAATGCCATATTTCTTAGAATGCAAGCTCCTTTAGTGTTAGGATTACAAGGTGCTAACTCAGGTTGTCTAAACAATTCTCTAGCTCAGAATTCACACCTTTAGATCAAACCTTTAAAAGGAGTTTACACCTTTAGACTTCTGAAAAGGAGTTTACACATTTAAAGGAGTTTACATCTTTAAAAGGACCAAGTTCATTGATTGTAGGAGTTCTCAGAAGCCCATTCTTTTCGAGGATAAAAGAAGGCAATATTGAGTCTGAAGAGCAGTCTAGACTGGGACATTGAGTTTGGACGGCAGTCTGGATTGAGTCAAAGAAAAGACATCCTGTGGATTCGCAAATCCAGCAATCCCACACTTTTGGAGAGGAAGATTCCAGAAGCCTCCCAAGAAACCTGCTCACAGAGGAAAAGATTATACAGAAAAGAAACCTCCTCCCAGAGAAGGATTACAAATGAGAGACAACAGGACATTAATACTTTAGGATGTAAGTTCATTGAGGACAGGGACTATTTTTGCTTTTTCCTTTGTGTCCCAGGAACTCAGCAAAGTGTTTGGCACAGAATAGACTCAATAAACTTTTGTAGGTTGCTAGATTGAAGAAAAAAGATAATTGATCTATAACAACTCTTTTACAGGATCAAAGATGTACAGTGCCATTTAGTCCAAGAGCCTGGTTTTATAAATGAGGAGCTAAAGACCCAAGTGGTTAATTAGCTCATCTAGGGTGACACAGGGAGTGTTTGAACTGAAGCTTTCTAATTTCACAGCCAGTACTCTCTTAATGATACTATGCTATTTTGCCTTTCCATAGATAATGTATAGATATTAAAACAATAGAAATTAGTACCTGCTATTATATAGATTAAAATAAACAGTTCCTCCAGTAACTTTTAACTATGTAGAATGAATTGACAGTTTTTAATAAGAGATTTTGTAAAAAGGCAAAGTTATCATTAATTTACCATTGCAACCACAATGATGTGGGTATATGAACAACTCCATATTTTGTACATACTGGATTATTCTAATTCAGAGCTTTGTCTCGTTTTATGTCAAAAATCTAATTGGCAGTCTGAGGAAGCCTATGGATACCTTAGAATTATCTTTCTAAATAGTAAAAGGAATGTTAAACTTCAATTAGAGCTTAGAGAAAATAAAGATGTATTTTTCTCCCCTTCATGGGGACCCCATGGACCTCAACATTTCAAAAACCGTGATCTGATACAATACTATATATCAGAAATACAGTATTAATTTATTCAAACATCTTGCTGCCACAGTGCTAATGCCAAAAGTATGTAAATTTACACTTAGATGGAGTCATAGTATTAGAAGAATGATCTGAACTTATGTTTTTATCTGTGTAAGGAAGTCTTTTCTTTTAAAACCTCTCCTCTAATATAAGGATATAATCCTCTATGATTTAAATTTTTGAAAGGAATTATTTAAGGTATTGGGAGATTAACTTTTTCATGCTCAGAGAGCTATTACGGTTCAGAAATGAGATTCAAACACAGATCTTAACCAAGTCTAAGCCTCAGAACACTTTCCACTATGTTATGCTGACTTTCTTTTTTTTCTTTTTTTTTTTTTTTTTTTTCCTGAGGCTGGGGTTAAGTGACTTGCCTAGGGTCACACAGCTAGGAAGTGTTAAGTGTTTGAGACCAGATTTGAACTCCGATCCTCCTGAATTCAGGGCTGGTACTCTATCCACTGCACCACCTAGCTGCCCCCTATGCTGACTTTCTTAACCTTTAACCTTAGATAAAGGTCAATGAGCAGCATTTGTTCAAGTCTGGGACTATAAAACCATATCACTGAAACAACATTTGGACCTTAGTCAATTAGAAAACATGGCTTTTTTTTTTTTAATCCATTTTCAGGACTGCAATTTAGGGCTGCTATGTTAGATCTTACATCTGTTTAAAAGAAGACATCCTCAGTGCATGTAATTTACAAGAGTAATTTCATTTAATTAATGAAGATAATAAAGAAGGCATGCAACAGCAAACCTGCTAAATAAGCTAAATAAAGATATCTCTTAAAGGGGAACTTACTTAACAAAAACAGCTCACATTCTACTATCTTGATAAGGGAGTAGATAGAATTCTGATTGTGTTCCTTCTGAGTCATCCAAGATAAAATGGTTCATGACTTTAATTAAGTCTTCCATTTTTCACTTAGTCTTCTAGTCTTCTGATGCTCACATAGGTTCTTTCATATATAGAAATCATTTGTCACATCATTCTTTATCTCCTACTCTTTTTAATGAACTTAATTATTGCTACTAGATATATTAAACTTAAAAGTATGATTTATACACAGGTCCTTATTTTAAAAACTAATTTCAATCTTATTCTAATGTTATTTACATAGTGTATATATGAGAAACATATTTATGAAATAAGATATATACATATATGTATATTCCTTATTTCATAAATATGTATATATAAGTATATGTACATTATATTGTATATGCATTATATATATATGTGCATATATACAAACATGTGTATCTATATATATGTATGTATATATACTAGACATATATTTTTCAATTTTATATATAATTCATTCATATACAATTTCATTCATTATTTCATTTCATGAAAATCCTGAAAGCTAAATGTTATAGATATTTTTTTCTATTTTATACATTAATAAATTGAAGTGCAAAAGGTTTAAGGTACTTTATATATATATATATATGAATATATATATATATATATATATATATATATATATATATATATATAAATATAAATATATATATATATACATAAGTCTCTGAGGTCTTTCTGACTCCCAGTTCAATTCCCTTTTTGTTATTATATTATGTTATTATACTGAAGAAAGAACACATAAGAAAATGGGGTTGTAAGGAAGAAATAATTTCATAAAAGCCAATGCTAGAGGCTTCCTTATATTCACCTAGTAGTACATCTCTTGTTCTTCCATTCCCATTTTAACCAAAACAAAAATTAACTTAAATGAAACTTTGCTAATTTGACACTTTTTTTCCCCTTTTGATTCCGCTATTTTGAATTTAGGTAGCACCTTGTTTTTGAACAATTTGACTCTCACAGTCCTCAGCATTTGAAACTTGCTAAGCAAGAGCAGCAGTCTAATTGATTTTTTTTATTTATTAGTTCACAAAGAATATTTTTGTGAGAACATTACAAGAACATATAAGTCAGAAGAAGATTCACTTATGGGCAAGGAAAAGAGAAACGATCAAAAGAGCTGATAATCCAAGTATTCTAAATATGAATTATAGGAATAGGGAAGCTTCCCCAGTCAGGAAAGGTGTCAATGTTCTGACTGTCCTAAATGTGATTTTCTAAGAGTCACAATAACTTATACTCAGTCATGTAGTCACAATTATTAGGTGATAATTAAAAGACAAAAATTTATATGCATATATTTTACTTCAGATATTTTTATATCATATCATACAACTAGGTGTCTATTAGATTTGGAGTCTGCAAGATCTGAATTCAAATCCTACCTCACTAGCTGTGATCTGGACAAGTTAAAATCTTTTTCTCTTTCAATTTTTTTACCAGTATACGGAGACTAACATACTTCACAGGACTATTGTGAAGATTAAATGCGATTTATAGGGAAAATGCTTTGTAAAACTAAAAGTGCTATATAAATGCTAGTTTTTGTTATCATTTAAGATTTCCTAAAGTCATTGGATATGATAAGGAAAGTTTATGAATGAACAGGAAAATAATTATTTCTGGGTCAATAAAAAGATTCAGTTCTCAGAAAGTATTTATTCACTTTCATTAAACGAAATAACCACACACACACACACACACCATATAGTACAACATTTCTATGGGAATCACTCTCTTCCATCTTAATACAACTATTCAAATTTTGTAGCCTATGGTCAATAACTAGTTAATAAAAGTTTTTAAGTAATATACAAAATCTGTTCATGGAAAAAAAAAAAATATATATATATATATATATATATGTATATATATATATATATATATCTCCTTCATTTCTGTGACAGGCTTGGATTGAATTCTTACATTAAAATTCAAGGGTTAGGCAAAACAAGTACTACAGAATCATAACACGAAATTGATTTTAATTTAAAAAATCATAGCATAACTAAAGCAAGTATTTTATGGTTGTTCTAAAGCATTTCAGTGATTTGTAAATGCAAACTATGCAATTAAAACCTGAAGTGTTACTAAAGTAGTAACATTAAGTAATGTACTTGGAGATATTAGTGATACTGAAGCAGAGAGACAGAGTTTCGAAATGGGAGACATTTTGCATGTCTAAAATACTTGCTATTTAAAATATGTTGACTACATTAGGGTGAGTCCTTTGCTGGTCCATTGGATAAGTCTAGAAACAGAAATCTATAACATGTGCTTGGAAATAAGTAGAATGCTTATGATAATTCATATGTCTGCTTTTCAGAGGAAGCAGCCAATAATTGTGCTTAATCAATTAACTATAAATATTAATCAATTCAATAGCTATTTATGGTCTCTGCACCATGTAGAATAAACTTTCTGCTAACTGCAGACCACTATAGCACAAATAAACCAAGAGGAATAAGAAAGAAGGACATTTGTATGGCCTGGGGAAAGGCAGGTTAGTAAACCTGTGAATATTGTGTCATTAACACTCCAAGAAGTTTGAGACTGCTGGATTGTGATGGATGATATCAGAGGGATTTCTGTGCACTCCATAGAAACCCATCTGAGGCTACATGCTATAATGTCTCCTACTAGGCAGAGTGAGGTTTATGGATCACTTGAGTTCAGGAGTTTTGACTTTCAGCAAGTCCTGCTGCACAATTACATTAAGCCCTTTAAGTCCCATTTTGGTAGTGGGAGTTGGGCAGTGTTGGGAGGGCCACCAGTCTACCTAAGGAAAGATGATCTTGTCCAGGTCAGAAACACAACAGATCAAAATTCCTGTAAGCAGCAAATCCACTGCAAATCCAGACTGGGTCAGATAGAGACCTCATCTCAATAAGGGGGAAATAAGATATTACACAAATAATACAAACCAGACTGCTTGATAAAACTCTACATATAATTCATGTTTACAAAGTATATGATGGCTTGCAAAGCATTTTTCTTCACAACTTGGAAATATGTGTTAAAGATGTAGAAACAGAGTTTCAGAGAAACTAAGTGATTTGCCCACATTCATGCAGCATGTAGAGATGGAGTTTACCCCAAGGTTTCCGATTCAAAGGACAGTAATCCCTCTCCTACTGGTTCCATAAAAAAGAACCAGTTCTGACATTTCAAACAAAACAAAATTAAACAGTAAAAAACAACTTTGTTTCCAAGCTCACTTCAATCACTTGAGTGCTTACTAAGCACCTATTATTCTCATTGTTAGGTTCTGTAGCAGTTACCAAATAAAGATAAGACCTAATTTCAGGCCACACAGAAATTGTGATATAGCTGGCAAAAAAGTAAGCACTTATTCTTTCACAAGGTTCTTCTCAATATAATTATTAATTTTCAAAATATGTTCTGTAATGTAGATACATGAATTCACTTAAAAATGCAAACTACTTTAAAGATCTCACTTTACTAAAATTATAATAGTAAAAACAATAATATGTAATAATAATAAACAAACAAAACATCAGAGCTTTGCAATATAGTGAACAAGTTATCTATTATCTGTAAAAAAAATTATGGAATACTGAGTACTGCTCATAGAGGCTATTGCTAAATAAAGGCTCTTTTGAAAATGTATATTTTAAAAAATAGATATGGGAAAAGGAAGAAAATAGAGAGAATAGCTTCCTTGATGACATCTTATGAACAACTGTATTGATCCAACTTCAGATATAACATCTATTGGATTTTTTTTTTTATCAATTGCATTAAAATCATAGAACACACAGGTGGAAACTTATAATTTGATTTCACCTTTTCACAGTCAAGGAAAAAGAGAATTATAGATTTGAAATGGTTGGTCCATATTGTCATATCTAAATCATTTGTTTTTCTTACTAACCTATCTGATAGCTCTTTCCTGAAAAAGAATTGCTAAATTTTAATTTCTAATTATTTTTATACATTAAAATTTTTCTTTTTACCTTATACTTTAATAGTGAAAATAAAATAAGATAAATGCTGTTTTGAACTACTCTTTTTAAAAACATGGATATGCAATTTCCTAGGAAGCTAAAATAAAGTCTGCACTGTGACAGGAGAGATGGTGTAGTAGATACTCCTTTTTCCATTAATTTTACAGTAATTGCAAGAGTAAAAGCCATGTCCAGAGTGCATGTTTCAACTGCCTCAGGGAGGATCCAATTACAAACTGATGTGTTTCCAACACATGTAGTTTGCATTTTTAATTTGGAAACACCTCCTAGAGAATACAACCCTTTGCTTTTGTTAAATTCACTATGGATTGCAGCTGAGTTAGCCATTTCTGAAATGCATAATTGTTTCTTGAAACTTTGGTAAGCCAAAAATAAAAGGACAGCAGTGGATATTGCATATGCAATAATTCTACATATATCTACTTAGTGCTCTAGTGTATTAGTTAGATTTCACAAAAATGCTTATAACTCAGCCCCAGCCCTCCACAATCTTACAATTCAGTAATGATAGGCTTAATACATAAGCACACATACAATGAAAACAAACTATGTAGTTTATACTTAATTGTCCATCCAAATGCAATCATTGTTTGGGAAGGAGAGAAGTTTTATTCAAATGTCAATTCAAGCTCATTCCATCAAACCTCTAGTTGTAATGTTTTTGAATATTATTGAATCCAAAGGCCTTATTCTACATAAAGATGGGAAAATTCCTTTCTTAATATTTGACCAAAACATAGATTTTGAATCATTTATAATCATTTTATAATCATTAAACTTCAAGAATCTCTAAGCAACAATATAAACCAAACAGCTTGGTTTAACTGCATAGTTCTGCTACATCTCAATTTTTCTGGTCTCCTATTTTTACTTATTTGTGTTGTGTTGTACATATAAAGCATGATATAACAACTTTCCTGTTTATTTCAATTTATGCATTTAAAAACAATTAATTCAATTAAATATCCAGATCCAAAATTTAACATTTAACATTTTCAACTACAGTTAAAAAGAGATAAATGTCTTTACTTATGTTTATATCTGAGGAAGATAGAAATAGATGGGAATCTACAAAACTCAACATTAGTATTGTTTTATAAGAACTCAAATAAAACAAGATTGAGTTCTATACTATATATATATATATATACATATATATATATACACATATATATATATACACACATGCATATATAGTTCTTTAAGTAACACATATTAAAATTTTTAAATTAAACAAAAATTTGATTGGCAATGCTGATATACTTTCATTAGTGTAAAAATGGGAGGGATAATGAGAAATGGATGCCTAGAGATATCAGAAGAAAATCAGAAAGAATTGATTAAGCAACTCTTGGAGGAACATTTATAATTTCTAATTATTTCATTAACTTTATTAGTATTAATCACAATAATAGTTGTAATAAGGTGATGTGTTTTCTCTTTCAAAACATTCTACAGGTATTCATTAATATCCATAACACATACAAACAACAGAGTGATATAAACAAGCCAATTGGGTTAAGTAGCTTTGAAGGATTTGATCAAATAGGATTTGAAGGAATTAAGTGAGGAAGCCACAAAGCATGTCAGTTTCAAATACAGCAAGAGAACTAGGGAGATGACTGTCTTATGTTTATTTCATAGAGCAGATTCTACCCTTCAATTAGATCACTTAAAATATGTAAGGAACTATTTAATGATATCTCTAAAATAATTTTTATATAAATTTGCATCCTAGTTTTTTTTCTATAAATAATGCAAATAAACAATCAATCAAGTAAAAGCTGTTTATAATCTAACCAATGAAGACTAGACAAAGACTCTCCATAACTACAATATAACTATCAGCATGTCAAATTTCTATTTATCCATTAAGTGACTAAAAACGGAATTGCAGACTCAGAATCCAAAATTCATTTTCCTGTGTCATTCACAAATATTATTTATTTGAGTTTGCATGACTGAATAGGAGATGAGAGAAGAGGAAAAAAAAAATGTTTTTACATGTCTAAAGTAGAAATGAAATACAAATTAATATGTAAATACATATATTTTTTAATGTTTGTAGATGTAGGGGAAAAAAAAAAAAACAAAACTGATCAACACCTTGTGATCTCCAGTTCTAATCTAGTTGTGATTTACCCATTATAATCACCTTCAGCTTCCACAACATTTGCCACTTCTCTCCAATCACACTACAAATGTGATATATATGGCCCTCACTGCCTCTCACCTGGACCACTGAAATAGTTTCTTAATTGGTCTCTTGGCATTCAGCCTCTCCCTTCTCTAATCCATCCTGCATGTGGCTGCCAAATTGATTTTTCTAAAGCACAGGTCTAGCTATATCGCCCCCTCAAAAAGCTTTAGTGATTCTCTGTTGCTTCTAGGATAAAATACAAGTTCCTTTCGTTGACATATACATTTCTTCACAATTTACCTCTAACATATCTTTTCCAGTCTGATTAAACATTATTTTCCTTAATGCATATTTTGTTCAAGCCCAACTGCTATATTTGTTATCTGAATAAGATGTACCTCTTATCTCCATCTTTTTAAGCTAGATTGTCCTTGATGTTGGACCATTCTTTCTGGTCCTTCCTAATTGTGGAACTTACTATTGTATTTCAGTTGTTCTTCAGTCATGTTTGACTCTTTGTGATCTCATTTGGAGTTTTCTCTGCAAAGATACTGGAGTTCCTTCTCCAATTCATTCATTATAGATGAGGAAACTGAGGCAAACAGGATTAAGTGATTTGCTTTGGATCAGACAGGCAGATTTGAATTCAAAGAGATACATCTTCCTGTCATGATCATTCTGTCCATTTGTGACTCAGCTGCCCTATTTCCCTTCAAATTTCAGATCAAATATCATTTCCTTTAAAAGGCCTTGGCAGATATCCCTTGTTGTTAGATTCATAAATTCACTCTCAATTCCATATATCAAGTAAGTTCAAGCCATTGCTACCATATTCCTTCAAACCCTCATAGAGACCACCCAGGATCTTAAAAGCAAGAAATAGCACCATCATTCCAAAGACCACTGGTCCATTTTCTAATCTGGTTCTAGTGCCTATCAACTAGATAATAGAAACTTGTAGAAGTATGATCTGGAAATTGCTTTTGCAGCTGTTACCATTTCTACTTCTAAAGCAACCAGAGTCACTGACATTAAAGAAAAGACATTCCTTACCATCAAAGGCTCTAATACTGCCAAACGGTTCAAAATCAGAAAAAGGTTATTGTTTTATTAATGTAAATAACATTGAAAAAGAGGCATTGCCATTTGCTTTTCCACCGTACCCTAAAGACCAGGATTTCTTTCCTTCTGGCTTGAAGCTGAACCTCCCTATATGTTTTCTCTCTCCCTGGTGGAGTATGAACTCCTTTGCAAGCAGAGAGTGTCTTGCTTTTCTATTTGAATCCTGAACTCAGACTTCTACTTTATACATAGTATCATAAACAAATTAGAAGAACAAGGGATAATTTACTTATCAGATCTTTGGAGAAGGAATGAATTTATGACCAAAGAAGAATTAGAGATAATTATGAAAAGTAAACTGCACAACTTTGATTACATTAAACTAAAAAGGTTTTGCACAAACAAAACCAACAGAAACGAGATTAAAAGGGAAATATAATGCTGAAAAAATTTTTTATATTCAGTATTTCTGATAAAGGTTTCATTTATAAAATGTATAAATAACTATCAAATTTATAAGAATACAAATCATTCCCCTATTGATAAATGGTCAAAGCATATAAACAGACAATTTTCAGATGATTTCAGAAATTAAAGTCATCTATAGCCATATGAAAAAATGCCCTAAATCACTACTGATTAGAGAAATGCAAATTAAAATAACTTTGAGATACCATCTCACACCTCTCAGATTGACTAAGATGACAGGAAAAGATAATGATGTAGAGGTGGGGGAAAACTAAGACACTAATACATTGTTGGAAGATTTTTAAATTGATCTAACTGTTCTGGAGAGTAATCTGGAACTATGCCCGAAGGGATATAAAACTGTGAATACCTTTGACCCAGCAGTGCCATTATTGGGTCTATATCCCAAGGAAATCATAAAGGAGGGAAAAGGACCCACATGTGCAAAAATGTAGCCACTCTTTTTGTGGAAGCAAAGAATTGGAAAATGTGAGTGCACATCAACTGGGGAATGGTTGGAACAAGTTGTGATATATGAAGGTAATGGAATATTATTGTTCTATAAAAAAGTAATTAACAAGCTGATTTTAGAAAGGCTTAAAGAAATTTATACAAATTGATACTGAAGGAAATAAGCAGAACCAGGAATACATTGTACCCAATAACAGCAAATATGGTAAATAATCAACTATAAAAAGCTAATTCTTTTCAATGGTTCAGTAATCCAAAGCAATCCCAGTAGACTTTGGACAAAAAATGTCATTTGCATTCAGAAAAAGAACTAAGGAGAATGAATGGAAATCAACACAAGCTATGTTCACTTCTCTTTACTGTTTTTTTAATCTCCCCCATGGCTTTTTTTTTTTTCCCTTTTTGCTCTGATTTTTCTCTCCCAACATGATTCATAAAGCAATGTGGGTTTAAAAAAATAAAATGGTTGGATCTCATGGCCCCTGAAGTGCCTTTCATCCCCCCCACATCCCTAGTAGATCTATGATCCTATGATCTTCCTAATATGTAATAAACAGTTGCCAAATGTCTGAAGGATGCATTATATAATTTTGCAAAAGAAGTGATGTAAATATCTCTGCAAATTTCTATTAAACTGCAGACATTATGAAATTGATTTGTTAAAATTCAGGGGCTCTGACTGAGCAGAACTGATAACTTACTGGAGTTTTAAGCTTATTGCAGATACTTGAAAGTTTTGTGGAATTTCAGAAAGTCATGATCTTTCTCAGTCTCATTTTCCTCATTTTTAATCCAGGAAAACTCTTTGAATTTTATTTCATTAAATTCTGTATTCTATCATCAAAGAGATTAGATTATTATTATTATCAAAGGAATTAGATTATATCACAATAGTAACTAATCAAATTGAGATTACTTACCCACATCACCAAAATGGCTAGACACAACAGATAGATTTCTAGGGTGGAGTCAAGAAAACATAAGTTCCTCACTAAGTGTTTTCTGCCTCATTTTGCTCAACTATAAAATGGGGCTAATAATAACTCCCACCTTGCAGAACTGTTGTGTATATCAAATAAGATAATATTTGAGAAGTACTTAGCATGATGCCTGGCACAAAGTGGGCATTTAATAAATGATTGACCCCTTTCCTTCCCTTTTTCCGATATTGAATTTCCAGCTGAATTATCATTTGAAAAACCAATGATACAATAAATATAATTCCTTTTTTGATCACTACTCGGAGTATGAAAATAGTGTTTATGTAATTCATACATATGTAGAGGGACAAATATAGCAAGGAACACAGATCCCAAAACCAGAAGATCTGAATTCTACTCCTGAATCTAGCACTAGTTATCCATGCTACCCTTGGCTAAGGAGTAACCCATCTAGACTGTATTGTACTGGGCTAAGTCTAAAGTCAATCCAGCTCTGAACTGTTATGCTATTACTAGTAGAATACACACCCATGCAGCATATAGCTTGCACATAAATTTTGTTGCCCTAAAACATGTTTTGAGCAGACTGAACAGCCAAGAAGCCTCTCCAAAAGCCCAATATATAAAATGTAATAGGTAAAATAATTTCCCAAGTAATTTATCTCTAAACAACAAGAAAATGAATAAACCTCAAATTATTTCAATTATATCTTTATATTGTGTTTAAGAGAAACAAAAATTTAAGTGCATTTCCAGGCTAACAGTCTGAATACTATAATGATAGCAATCTTATGTTAATCTAGTATACTTGGATTCCAAAACATCCTTAAGCAGTTAAGCTGATGGTACTCATTCTTTAGAATCATTGAGCCTCACATAAAAGTATCATCACCCAAAATCCAACAGCTTCTAAGACTACTGTACTAAGACTACATGACAACTCAATTAAAATGTCTCTTTTTATTGCACCTAATTGTATTCCTAGCTTTGCTTTGAGGGTCTATCAAACTACTATAAGAGATGCAAAAAAAAAAAAAAAAAATTAAAAAAAAAGTTATTAGATCGACTTTGAAAGGTGCAATTGAATTCAGGAAAAAATACTTGAAATAAAAGAGTATGGAAGAATCCCTTGCTTTCCATTCATATTTATTTTCTCCTTCTACTACAAAAGGAAGGATAGATGAAATTCTGACTTGTTATCTTATTTACATAGCAAGGTCTTCAGGTGAATTGAAACTCAATTGCCCATTAGATAACTTTAAAATTATAGATAAAAGTTATTTTTATAGCATTTCCTTCCTAATTAAGTGAATGTAGATTAATTGTAATTACAAATCTAGTAAAACAGCAGATCTTGTTAATCCTACTTGGACAATATCTGTAGCAGAGATCGCCATTTTTATCTATGCATATAGATATATAGATACATGCACATCTGTTTCTTCTTTTTCTTGACAGTAATTCAATTTTTAAAATTTTTTTTTCAGTTAATAAGAATCTGACCTTTCTTTTTCTCCCTTACACAATGAAAAAAAAAAAAAAAAAGGAAAGCTCATACAATAAATACATATAGTTCAACAAAAAGCATTCCCACATAACCACATACAAGAACACATGACTCATTTTTCATATTTAGTTCATCACTAATTAGGATATGGGAAATTATCAGTCTTTTCTAAATTATAAATTCAGAAATCTTATTCAACATTATTTTTACAAACTTTTGTTATAATATACATTTTTCTTTGCTTCTACTCCCATTGCTCTGCATCACTTCAAAATGCTTTCAAGTGATCTCTGTTCCCATTCCTTGCTTTTACAGACATCTATTTATACAATTGTATAAGATGTCCCCTCCTTACATCTCAGAATCCCATTTTCTTCTCTCTCTTCTTCTGGCTTTTAATATAATCAAAACAAACACTAGTCCCTTCAACTTATTTAATTCCCTCTATGATATCTCCTGACATTAGTTCTGAGATGGCACGTGTCATCTCCCTTATCCTTATAGAATGAAAATACTTCATTCTTACAAAGTCATTTCTTGATTGCATTTACCCTATTATGTTTCTATTTCTGTGTTTATATTTATAAGTTACTGTTAAAGTCTGATCCTTTTATAACAAATGCTTGGTAGTCCTCTATTTCCTCAAGTTCATTTTTCCTCCTATTGCATTATACTCCATTTCCCCCTAAAATACTTTGGTTGTAAATCAATATCTTTTAACTTTTGGAATGTAGTATGAAATATTCTATACTTTATTTGAATAATAGTTGATAAATCTCTAAATGTAATGTGATTTTGACTTTGGTTTCATATTATTTTTTACTTTCTGTTTAGAAGCTTGAAATATCTTTTCTTTGATCTGAAGTTATTGTCTTTATGGACCACATAGAGAAGTTATCTGATCATACATTTTGATATATGTGAAATTTCTTAAATAAAGAGACCCAAAGAAAAATCCCTTGGGCACTCCCCATGAGAACTATCTCTGAGTTGACATCAATCCAGTAAGAATTATTCTTTGAGTATAATTCAACACTTTTGAAAAATAAATAATTTAGATAAAGATATCATTGTTGGATTTTTAAATGACATTAATGGAATATCAGTTATTATTAAAATTATTAGAAGACAGAATCAGGATCCAAAAATGTGTTGACAGGGTGGAACAATGGACCCACTTAAATGAGATGAAATTTAGTCAAAATAAATATAAGATTACAAATTAAGGCTAAAAAAATAACTTAATACCATAGCATAAGGGAAATATGGTAAGAAAAGATTGTTTCTAATCATAAATACAATGATCAAATTAGATAATCTCCATATATGTTCTCATACTTCATTTATGGACTGTTAGATTATATTCTCATTGGGTTTGGAAGTTGAGGTAGAGCCTTTTGTTGCAAATATCAAGCACAAAACATAAGTTACAAAATTCAATCTTACCTAATTCCAATTTTAAATTTCTTGCATTATATCATGGTGAATATGTTTTGGTAAGTTTTTGTTTAAGACTGTTTTATAATATATAAATTGGATTCAGTAAATTGATCAATGAATTTCAGGAAAATGCTCTGATCTTTATCAAAAGCAATTTGCTATCACCCTCTCTGTAGAAGTAATTAACTCCTTTAACTTAAATGCATTAAACACATCAAATACATTCAACATATTTATAATGTAAATTATAGTAGTGCTAAATACTTTCCATTGTATTTGATTTTTCTTTAAAAAATTATTTTACTCTAATTAATTCCTCATGATGCATAAGAACAGAAACTCTGAATATCCAATTTCAATCCCTTCAAAAGTAACTCATGGATAAGAACCCTTAATTTTCCTCCTGCAGTGAAGTTTAGCAATTGTTGTATATCAAGTGCCCTTATTTTTAAAAATCTCAATTTTGAAAGTAGAAAACTATAATATAAGAAGATATTCATTTTCACTGAGAATGATCAAGAAATATGGCTCAATGCCACATTATCAATGAACATATGCTATATTACAAAATATTCCAGGAAAGAATTATAGGAAATTACATTTGTTCTTATTAGAGTTTTTTTTTTTGTTATTATTAGAACTATATTCACTTAAAATAAATGATTAAGATGAATGAAGCTTGTCATTAAATTATAATTCTTTTTTTCTTTAAATTTCCAAACCTGTTGTGAGATAGGCATTTAATTTCTTATTATTCATTAGTGATGACAAGATCGGATGCCAAATGGCATTTGAACAGAGGAAGTGTTTCATAAACCAAACAGTTTCCACCTCATAAGGGAAAATGGATTTCATCCAGGTCACGACTTTTAATTGTATTCTTATAATATTCTGGCCAGGAGCCAAGTGGCTACTATATGATTCTTAGTAGTGGGGTGGTGCGGCATTCAGTGGGGGTAAAAATCTCTGAATATTAGTTTATTTTAATAAGTTTATTATTATTGATCAGTTGTTATTGTAGTTATACTGAACAATAGCCAGGAATCAATAAGAAGATGCATTAATGATCAGCATAATATTACCTTATTTCTAAGATTCACCATTTTTGACCTTCATTTTTTAGCCAAAGCTTCAAGTAAAGATATGTTGCTACTTCCAATATCATTAAGGAGATTATAGAACCTGGGGCCTCAGATGCTTTATACAGCTTCTTTTGTTACTCTTATCTATGCATTTTTCCATCACTGACCAACTCAATTTCCCTAGATAGCTGTGGCTGCTTTATTTTCCTACACTGGAAGGTCTCTATTTTGCTTTAAGTGAACAATGTTCTGATTCTCAATATGGACACTTTAGTAAGAAAAACCCAAAACATAAACATAATTTTGCAACACCAAGGACCCTCTGTCCATGTATACTTTATGCCCTACTCTTGATGAGTGAGTTATAGAATTGAGGTATGATGCTAGTCTTATATTCAGTAATATCAACCTGATAACAAAAAATCCTTGTAATAACCTATCTCATCACCAAAGGGGCAGTTAAGGGACATGGGACTATGCTTCACAAAAGGCTTAGCTAGAAAATACAATTTATTTTTATTTTATTTTATTTTATTTTATTTTTTTTACAGATTCCTTGGTTGACATTAATATCAGAACAGCCTTTCATCAAGTCTTGATTGGCTGACTGTTAACCTTGAACCGACAGAGGCTTGTTTAGAATGTATTACATTTAAGATGAGAAAAGTAATACATTGCATTATTAACAGAGAGACACAGTAAAACCTTCATTTACTATCAATGTAGGAGTAATCTGGCATATATATTACCCTTTAGAAATTGAAACATTGCTCTGTCTATTTGAATTGCTAATGTGAAGCAGAGACAGGCAGAAAAATTCCTAAATAATAGGAAGCTCTTAAATATGGGTTTTCAGTTTCTTATTGTGAAATCTTGGCATTAATTGTGTGATTCCCTGTGCCAAAGTCTACTTTAAAGTTGGATGCTTTCTTACCATGAAAAATGCATGAAACTGTGTTGAACAATCTGGAACACACTTAATAGTTTCTAAATTTCTAATTTGCTCAAATTGTTTTAGAAAGTTTATGATAACTGTGGGAAATAGAGGCCTCAAGGCACAAAAAGCAATTGCTTCAACTAGTGGTGATAGTTGCACTATACTCTGTTCTTGTCAGTTTGGAAAATTGTTGGACAGTTGGACAGTGTTGCAAAGAATGGGATTTAAATCCTAATTCTCATATTTGCTAGCTGTGTGATCAGGGCAAAGTCACTTAAAGATTTCTATTTTCTCATGTGGATAATGATACCAGTTTTATCTACATTAAAGGGCTGTTGTGAAACTCAATTGAAATAATATATAGGAAGCACTTTCAGACCTTGAAATGATATAGAAATGCTATTTGTTGATGTTTCTTCCTATACAAATCATAACCTCTTAGTTAGGAGGAGATATCTTACTTTTTATATTTGGAGGCATAGTGTTCAACACCATGCTTTACACAGGATACTTTAAAAATGTTTTTTAAAAATTTATTCAGTTAGATTCTGATTGACACATTCTAGGAAGTTCACTGATAACTAGAGAGCCTCCAAAATGGAGAATGGATTCAAGATCAGGCCACATGGGGATCAGCTGGAGGGAGGGAAAAGGTTAACGTAAGGAAAAAGAAGTCTTGGGTGGTACCCAATAGCTATGTTAAAGTTTCTAAAGGCCTATTGTATAAAAAAGGAGTCCAAATTGTTTTACTGGGCCTTAAAGATAAAATTAATAAATTCCATTTTTGAAATGAAGCTGAAGAGATACAGATTATATTATAATATAAACAAAGGCTTTCGAACAAGTGATAAAAGGAAAAACTGATTGCCTTTGGAGGTAGAAAATTCATTTTTGCAAGGGGTTCTTAAATAAGACATATATAAATAATCAACCAGTAGTGATATTCTTTGATCCTCTAATGATAAAATTACATGATCCATTTGGGGCAATTATATGTATTCACTCTAAGAAAGTAATGCATTCATGGGTGAGAATCTTCCTGGTCTTCCCTAGTCTTAGGGGTTTTAATCTTACTCCATGACAGGTCTGGACTATAGTAGCCAGAAATAATCTGATAATAGCTAGGGGAAACTATTTTTGTTATTGTTGTTGTTCTTATTGATGTTGTTTTGTTTTGTTTTCCAAAGGATAACAAAAACTTTATAGGAAGACAAGATTGCATTTCTAAATTTTCACTTACATGAAGTAAAGCTTTAGAACAGAACCCAGTATCTATCAAGTCTGCCATTATATTAGGCAGACCCACCCACCATAGTGAAGTACAGGGACAGGAACACATGATAGATTGGGCATGTGTTGGTTATAACTGCAGTATTTGAGGGATCTCTTAAGAGATGTCAAACCGATCAACCTCAAATCAATAATATTGTTGAATCATAAAAATATTGTTTGTATGTATATATACATATAAATATAATATTTAATGTTTACATAATTCCTTACAAGTTTTGAACTAAAACTTTAATATACAGACAATATAGTCCATGTTTTCTTGGTCAAATATATGTCATTAAACAAATGACAATGTTTATTAAGCAAGTACTGCTTTCCTCCCTAGAAGGACTCTTGGCTTTTCTCTCAATACCATCAGCAAAATCTTTTATTCTCTATTTCAATTAAAAAACTGTGCCAGCAGGATTGTATCCAAATGGCTTATAATGATCCCAATTCACATCTGTAAATAGAAATGCTATTTCCTTAATAGTCACACATTCTTTTGAAGTATATGGAAACAGATTTACAGTGGGAGAGTAAGCTTCCCAAAAAGATAAATAGATACTTTAAGATGAAATCGCTGGCTGAAGAAAAGGGGAAAGACATGGTCATGAAATGATTTCTTTTAATTTCTATATCCATTAACTTTTAATACTGGTAAGATTTTGTGAACCAACATCAATTTACTGTTCATAAGGCCTTGTGAAGAGTTTATAAAATATTGGGCATTACCTAATTTTAGAGATCTTTAGATCAATTAGAAAATACAATTATAGTTGCCAGTGACTTGTGCCTAGATGTTATAGAATACCATTTTCTTCTTCAGAATAGTATGGCTTTCAGTATTTATTTCACAAAATAGATATTTAAAGAATGTTTCTTCAAATTAAAAATAATAATAATAATAAAGTGGAAGAACCTCTGGGCTTTCTCATGACCCAAGAACTTTTCTTTTCCTAATACTAATAAAAGCAACTCATGGCATTAAAGGAAAGAATACAGAGTCATTTCTCCCATTCATTTTCCTTTTCTATTTCCCAATTCTTTTAGAAGTAAAATTGTAAACAATAACAAAAAATAAACACATTTCAGAAAAAAACATTAGCATAGTAAGATAAAGGCTTTGAAGTCAACAGTAAGTATTTATTAACTGACTACTTTGTGCCAAGCACTGTGGCAAGGTACTATGAAATAGAGAAAGGGAAGTTCTTGAGCAACTCAAAATCTAATGGGGGCAGACCTGTTTCCATAGTAGGCAAATTATATTACATATGTAATATAAACACATATACATATATATACGTATATATATATATATATATATATATATATATATATATATATACACATCCCTATATATATTTATATATATATAGATGTATGTATGCATACATATCTGTTATGTATACATATGTGTATATATATATATATATATATATATATATAGTATATATGTGTATGTGTGTGTATGTATGTGTGTGTGTGTGTGTGTGTTAAATTGAGGCAAGGTACTAGTGTTAAGAGGAACATGGAAAGGCTCCTCTGAGAAGGTAGGATTTTAGATGGAAAATCTGGGAAACCAGCCTGAGATAAGAAGGGAAAGAAATCAGCTATAAAAGACAATGAGTGAAAATACATGGGGTTGGGAAATGAAGTGTCTTGAAAAAGGAGAATTCTTAACTTACTCCAATTAATATTTTTAAATGTAGGAAGAAAAGTAAGCATCAGCTAAATTACAAGGAAGGGGGAATTTGATTTTAGTCAATTGTTGCCACATTGGAGGTCAAACTCTAGAATGAGGTTAAAACATTGTTTTTGTTTTTGTGTTTTATTTCCAGTTGCAGAATTCCAAATTCAAACTTACCAGATGTATTATTTTAAATAAGTTAAAAATTACCTGTCACCTCTGTATTCTCATGTGGCAAACAGGAATAATAGTATCTGAACTACCAAATGATATTAAACTATTGTGAGAAATGCAATTTCTATAGGAATATTACTATATTATATTATACTTATATACTGAGGAATATTGCTTAATGTACTATATATTATATGAATATTATATACTTAGGAATTGTACTATGCTCATATACTTAATATATAATTGGAATATTAGCAATCATTGTCAGCATCTTTGGTAAATAGGATTGTTAAAAAATTAGACTCTAACCCAGTAAGCTCTATGTAGTCAAAAAAGCCAACTTTCCTAATGATGAACCATAAACATTGGTATGTACTACCTAATCTAGACAGGGTAATATGAGGGAAGTACAGCATTTCCCAAAAATATTAGCGTATTAACTTAAAATTCAAAGACTTTTAGGACATTGTCTAATATAAGGTCCTAAGCTCACAGATTTCATAGTAAAATTGAGGGGAGAGAAAAATAGGTAATAAAAACAGAAAACAATAAATTAGTGTTAAATATTTTTCTTTTCTGTTTTATCACTTGTATTTTTAATAAGCACTTAGTATGTGATAAGCACTGTAGTAAACACTAGTGATGAAAAGATAATAATAATGAACATAATTCCTGCCACCAAGGACTATCTAGTAGCAACAGATAGAATGCTGGGTCAGTGTCAAGAAGATCTGAATTCAGATCTAGCCTCATTGCCTATGTGAACCTGGGCAAGTTATTTAATTTTTGATTCCCTTAGTTTTCTCAAGTATAAAGTGGGGGAAATAACAAAACTTCCCAGGCTTTTTGTGGGAATCAAATGAAATAATATTTGTAAAGTGCTTAGCATAATGCCTGGCACATAGTAGGTGCTATATAAACATTTATTTCCTTCCCTTCCCTTCCCTTTTCATCACTTCCTAAAGATGTCATGTTATAGTGAGAGAGACAACACACAAATGACAATGAATATATAAGACACAGGAGAAGGTAAATGGAGAGTAATCTCAGAGGGAAGGGATTAGCAACAGGAAGGGCAAGGCTTCTGGTACTTACTAAGATTTATGCTGAGACATGAAGGAAATCAGCAAAGTATAGAAGAAAGGGGAAAAGAAAGCATTTCTGGTAAAATGGGATGTTCAGTGAAAAGCTGTTTTGACAAAATTCTGATATTTTAATTATAACAAGGGAATATTTTCTAGTTCTACATAGAAATCCCTTGCATTTGCACCGTTTCTAAAAGTTTCCACTAATTTATTTAGCTCAGTCTTATCAGAGCTGACAATTCTGAAACTAATGGTCAGTTATATTTATCATTTTTATGGAGCTGAAACCCAACATATCCTGGCTGACTAAAAGTTCTATCCTTGGGAATAAAAGCAAAGTGCAGGGAATTTAGGTAAAATCCAGAGGCCCCGTTGATCTTAATTATAAAACTACCAGCAAAAAGATCAGTTCCCTTGGCTATTCTCTTACCAGGAAACTAATGAAAAAGGGAAATTTATGTCCAATCATAAATCCCAAATGTTTCATTTTCATTTTTCCCAAGTTTATTTTCTCACCTAGCTAAGCAGCAATTCCTTCTATTATTAGCCACTGGCCCAATATCAGCTGACCAACATCCATCAAATTCTTCAACTCAATGAGCTTGGGGACTCCCAAGGAACTTTGTGTATGCAGACTTTTGCTTACAGCTTCTAATTATTTTCTAATAGATAATGTGAACATTTAAGTTCAGAGAGGTTAGATTAAACTTGTAAGTAGATCAAAACCATGGATAAAAATTGTAGATCCCAGGGATCCTTACTGAAACTCAGTTTCTTATTTCTGAAGAGATGAAGGGCTGTTTCTGGTTGCTTATTGTAATGTGACAAACCAGTCTAATATTTCAACCACTACAGAGTAGTTCACTCAGATTCCTAATCATATTGTGCCTAGCTCTATGCTAAATAATAAGTGACAGAGTGCCTCATTACAATGATGAGAACACTTCACCTTCTAGGGAGCAGAGGGGTACTCAGGAGCCACAAGAAGCATCTAACATAACTATGAAGATTATCTTATTACTTGAACTTGAGTGCAAATCAAAATCATCTTAGGCTTTTTATTGACAGCCTATAACACTATGAACAATTACTTTTAAAACAATGCATTGAAATAAAGCACTGGTTTTAAAAAACAGACAAGTGTTAAATCTTATGTAGATGTCCCTTAGAAAAGTTTGTAGAGCTTACATCACTTATGTGTGGGATTCCCTTGAGGATACAATAAAATGATAGCCATACAGTCAATTAAAAAAAAAAATTGGCAAGGCAATTGAAATTGGATGTTAAGTGTCTGAAGCTGAATTTGAACTCAGGTCTTCAACTTCAACTTTTTCTGACAATTAGGTCAGCTCTCTGTATATCACACTGCTTCTCATGGACTTTATTATTCCTACCAAAAACTATGACAAGTTCTGGACCTAATAACATATATAAACCTGGGCAAATCATTCTCAATTCCCTTGGCAAGATCTAAGAACACTCTTGCAAAGTAGTTCCTATTCTGAATTTTTAAATTCTTTCTACCAGCAATTCTATATATCAGGAAAAATAATAATAGTCATAAAGTCTCTATTAGCTAGATAATGACTGAACAGATTACCAAGCTGGAAGTCAAGAAGTCATCTTCCTCAGACACTTAGTACATACCTATGTGACCCTGACTGTTATTTAATTCTGCTTATTTCAGTTTCCTCATCTGTAAAATGAACCATTCCAGCATGTTGTCAAGAAAATCCCAAATTGGGTCATGAAGAGTCAGATGTACCGAATAATGGCAACAAAGTCTCTCTATTGCAAAGGACTCAATGAGGACTTAATATGGTAACATCAGTGAATATGAGATCTCATGAATATGGATTTTTTTTTCAAAAAAGTTAAGCATCCCTCATTCTTCCAATAAAGAAGACAAGATGAAAGTTTGGAAAAATAGGTATTCAATAACATAGAAACTTAGTTATAGGTGAAATAATCAATCTATTAATAAGTATTTATTAAGTGCTTACTCAATGCCTGAAAATATACTAGGCAGTTCTAATACCAAGAAAAAAAATAAAGCACTCATGAAGATTGCATTGTTATTCATTCTATCTTTGATAGTGCCAAATGATTACATAAAAGAAGAATAACATTTAACCACCACAGGAAGTATCACTTACTACAGGTGTTTATGAATAACAGCAGATTATGATTCAAATGTATATTACAAAATATCCCATCCAAGAGATTTTTAAGAAAAATAACAGTCTAAAATTGTTGAAGATAGTTTAAGTACAATTTTGCTTAGAGGTGAGATGACGAGTTAACTGACCTCTCAAAATTCCTCTTATTATCCATAGGGGATTTTGTGATCTTTAAAAGGCTAAGCTTTTTTTATGATGATTTTTTCCATTTTTGACCAAAAAAATTAGCCTTACTCTATTTCCCTCTGAATCAGCTCAACTTATTTGGCTTAAAGGATTTAAATCTGGTCTAAAATTTAAAAATAAAATGTCATCATCACTTAACATAATTACCAGTGGATAGTAACTGGGAACTACAGGAATAACTTCTGATGATATTGTAAATGAAGACTATAAAGTACCATACATGACTAAATATACTGAGATTTAGGAGAGTACATATAGAATATCCCACAGAATATACAATGAGCTGATAGAATTGCATGTTGGGTCCAGAGGATCTAAGGTTGGGTCCTGTTTCAGATACTATTTTTATAAACCCATGTGAATGAATAGGTCATTCAATCTCTCTTGGTGCAATCAACTAGCATCTATTAAGTCATAATAATAGCACCTACCTCACAGGGTCATGAGGATAAAATGGGAAAACATATATAATAGACTTTGTAAACCTGAAAGTTCCAAATAAAGATCATGTATCATACATGATCTTTATTATGATCACCATCACCTTAACATTCATCATTATCTAATCTTTTGTTTCTTGGAGTTACTCCAATTTTAAAAGAGAATCAATTTAAATATATTCATACATATATATATATATAATCCAATCTTAGCATTGAGACCTTAAATTGAGGTGAGTCATACCAACAAAAGTAAAAATGGAAATATCATAGAGATATTTACACTAATATAATAAAAATTAGAAGATAATGAGGTAATGGAGAGAGAGGGACTTTTATCATTCCCTTGATTAAGGTCTGGTATCCAAAATATGAGGAAAAGATTCAAATATACAAAAACAATTACCTCCAATAAACTAATGGTCAAAGGATATGAACAAATGCTTCTCAAAGAAGAAATCTAAACTGTTAAAAGCTATATTAAAATATTTCAAAATAATTAATAATTTTAAATATGCAAATTAAAATCTCCTTCAGATTGTACCATACATCAATAAAATTGTCAAATTAGGGGAAAAAAAAGAAACCTCACAACAGGAAAGTAGCCATTGTTTAGAGGATCTATAAGATAACCATCACAAAGTTATACTTGGTAGAATTGTGAATTGATCCAAACATTCTGGAAAGCAATTTGGAGCATTGCCTCCAAAGTCATAAAATGTGAAAAGCCTTTAACTCATTAATATCATTATTGGACCCATAGACTAAAGAAAAAGAAGATCCATTTACACAGTAATAACAGTGTAAAGAAAACAAAAGACTTAAGAAATCAGGGAAGCTTTTAAAGTTAGATGTATTATATGCTATAAGAAAAAGCAAATAAAAAGAGACACAATTTCACTTGCATTCTTTTTTTCCCTATTCCATTTCTTATATGAAAATGCTCATTTTGTTTGGTGTTTATTAATTTCAGAATAAAAATGAATAATTTGTAAAGAGTAGAAAGCAAAAAAAAATACCAGGCATTTAAATATACATATATATAATAGATAAATATATTTATCTATCTATCTATCTATCTATCTACATATGTATATATATATATTAAGGAATGACTGCAACAATGAAAATACATTTGCTTTACTAAGGGGTAAAGGATGTAGACACACAAAGGTTTTTATTTTCAAAGGTTCTTATGAACTAGGATTAGGTTATCTGAGTGGAGATAACTAAATGCCACAATAAGGTTCAATTTTGAATATTTAATTCACAGCTTTGTAAATTATACTCTACCAAATCAAAATACAGTTTCCCAGGAAGTCCAATTGCAATGAGGTAATTAAGTAAACAGGATGGTTGATGATGAAACAAAGAACATTGGGGTTAAACATAAAGAAAGCAATTTTGAGAAGTCACTGGAATATGACTAGAAGACTGTAGAATTTTCCTCATTCTAGCCTCACTTAAGTATGCTTTCTTGCCCCCCCTTTTTTAAATTTTGTTTTATCCCTTTATCTTTTTTTTTTTTAATTTATTTATTTATTTTTTTTTTTTCTGAAAGGGTTATGGGGTTAAGTAACTTGCTCAGGATCACACAGCTAGGAAGTGTTAAGTGTCTGACATCAGATTTGAACTCAGGTCCTTCTGACTTCAGGGCTGGTGCTCTATCCACTGAGCCATCTAGCTGTCCCCTCCCTTTATCTTTCTTAAGAAATTGTTCAGTCATTTGACTATATTAGTATAAAATAGCTTCATCTTGAAAGTGACATAAAATTATATTAAATGTCCATGAAGTCCTTCCAAAAACTGTCATTCTCTAGGAAATACTGCTTTCAACTCCAAAAAGCACAATCTAAGAATGATTTAGGTCTTTCACACTAAGTCCACAGGCAAAATAGTTTATGTAGCCATGATCATTTGAAGGAAAACTGTAGTTTTTATGATAATTGTAGAAATTATTAGTGAATGCTAAGGCTTGGGTTTGTATCCCTCCTGTTCCGATAATTTCTCTGAACAACGAAAGTGGCAGGAGCCATACTGGGATTTCAGTGAAACTGAATATAAATGTTCATGCAGGAATTATGTTTTAAGATAGTTCAAAAGTTATTGTGTGCATGCTCAAATGTTATTTTCCACAAATTGACTGAGACATGTCCGATTTTCATAGGCCATGCTCCCCAAATCCATTAAGTCTAGTCACTAACATTATTTCTTAGCTATGTTTAGTCATGCTGGGTAGAAAAAAAGAGTGAGCATTTGCTGACCTATTTGAAAATAAGAATGAAAATCTTATGTGAAATACAAGCTGTCCTTCAACAAAGTTTGAAGATGGGATCTTTTTTGTTGCTTAGTGTTTTCCTCACATAGCAGGAAGAAGGGATGGTCACTCACTCACTCACTCATCATTAATGCTGTATCATTATTGTTATTAGAAATCCATTAGAAATGTTCTGAGACACTGAGATGACAATTCAGTGGTCAAATTGCTTGCCCCTTGCATTTAGTGTGGCATGTAATAGAATTTAAACTACTTCCAATATATATTTTGTCAGCTGTGAAGGTTCCAAGAAAATCAGATTGTGTTTGATTGTTCTTTTGGATGTATGCAAGAATCCTACATGTTATGTATGTGTATATGTGTGTATGCATTTTTTTCCCCTGTGTGGGCTACAACTATATCAACCATTACATTCATCAGAATAGTTGAATAGAATAATTCAGTTAAAAAAGTCCTGGGAAAGGTACTATGGTATGGTATAGATAGATAATTATCTTTGGCGTCAGTAAGCCTATATTTAAGTCTTCCCTTTGACCCTTATTAGCTTTTAAATGCTTCCCCAAAAAAAGCTGCCTCTGTTAACCTCTCAGGCAACTCTCTCACACTTCAACTCAAGCACGTAATGTTTGTGTTAGTAAAAGTATCTGACTCACCAATGCACTGCATCAATGAATTCATGAGTGACAAACAAATAAAATACATATGCAGTTCAATACAATATAAGATTCTGAAATCACTGCAAGTTAATTCTTTTCTTTGCCATCTTTATTTTTTTTTTCAACCTACTCTACATCAAGGTTTAAGTATGTGTATTTAGGGGTTGTTAGGTGGATAGAATACTGGAACTGGATTCAAGAAGACTTAATTTCAAATCCATTCTTAGACATTTGCTAGTTGGGTGAATCTAACAAAAAATTTCACCTATGTTTATCTTAATTTACTGGACAAGAAAATAGCAAACCTTTCCAGTATCCTTGCCAACAAGCCGCATAAATCCTGTAGTCTAAGAGGTCATGAACTGAACAACAATGTGTGATTTTTTTTTTTTTATACAAAGGAATACCAATGAGGAAACCCCTTTTCCAATGCTGATTAGCACTTACACTGCAATCAATACCCATAAAGAATTAATCTGAGGGCATAACCCAGTATGTGTATAACTGATACTTAACCCCAGATCTTCTTGACTCTACTTCAGCTGCCAGTTTTCCACTCTACCTTTCACAAAGTCACTATTGCCCACACAAAGTTTACCCAATTCAAGTACTGTGTTCCTAAAAACACATAATCTCATTCTGGAATAAAACTTTGCCCTTGGAGAAATGTAGGAAGCCACTTGTATTATTTGTAATCCATTTTTGTTTTTAGTAACCTGAAAAACATTTTGTGATCTAATTTGCTTCTCTAATATCAATATACTGTTTGCTCAGCATTGCATCCAAGATTATTAATGGTCTATGCAAAATAAACTGGAAGTAAGTGAAGAGATTGCCATCAAGTATAGGAATATTCCCATATTTTTTACTTTAACCAGAAATATAATACTAAAGGCTCCTTCCACTTCACTAGTCAACATGCTTCTTTCTTCTACACTAACATGAAGGAAAGCATCAAATAGCAGGCAAAGAATTGTGTCTGCCCTATTCTGAAATCGTGCTGTTGGTAGCCTCTCAACATGTTAATCTGTCTCACTGATACAACACAAGAGGGATAGAAAGAAATTTTAAAATATTTCCCACTATTTTTAATATTTAAAAAAGAGAAAAAGGGGACCCCCCCTGGAGACTGTCAGTTCCCAAATCCACCAGGAACCTTGAGAAAATGACTCTTTTCATGACTCAATTGCAACCTCATCTAAAATTCAGCAGTACTCTAAGATTTCAAGTTGCCATTCCTACTCCTGTTTCCATGGGAATAGACTTTGGATCAGCCAAAAAAAAAAATGGGGTTAGGAGCTTTCAAATAATCATTCAAAATAGTTATGAGGTTTTCAAAGCTTTTAGGTGATTATTTTGTAGCCTCTTAACCCCCTTTTGCCTTCCTGTTTCCATGGAAATATGACAAAAATGGCTTCCCAGGGCATCCAGCAGAGTTATTAACATTCTTCTGGATTTCAGCACTAAGTGCATCCTAGGCCATATAAAGACTGCTTCTCTCTCACACAGTCTACCATTTCTACTCATGGGTAAAGTTTTTATTGTTACTTTTTCCTTAAAATTTGACATTGTTTTTGCAAATTTTTATCTCTGATCAACTTAAAATAGGACACTTGTCTATTTCTTGGGAAACATCTCAGCTTTATATTTTGAGATATTTTCCAGGCACAATGCCAGAAATTTTCAAATGATTCAAAAGGGAATATTCTCAGGCACTACCCTAAATATGTGCTAAATATGTCTTTAGTTGATGCTTGGAGATCTAAAAGTAAGGGAAGCCTATTTGAGGTCATGAATAGGTTGACCTTATACAACACATCTCTCCTTTAGGACTAACAAGGCTTTTATTCAATAGAAGATTCTAGAAGGTTCTAACTTAGGAGTCTGAACCAAAGACAGTACATTTCAAATATAGGATGTCTCAGGTCAGCTTCTAAATCCAATACAACACATTTTAATCACAACTCTTACTTAGCAATAAAACCTTTTATAAAAGAGGCCAGGACCATAGCAAAAAAGAACAGATGGGGTCATTTTCCTACATCAATACCAATATAACACTCCTTCCCCTCCTCACTGCAAACACATATGATAATTATGAATTGACATAGCTATTTTAAAAGTAATATCCTTATAATTTCTGTAGCATCCAATGAAAATAGCTAATATACTTTTATTTTTACATTTGTAACACTTTTATGGAAGAATTTTAAAAAAGGAATTGTAATTGAATTGCGAACAATATCTAGGAAACTAGACAGGAGAGTTAATAAAGAGAAACATTCAATTCAGAGAATACTGGGGCCCAGGTCTGCCTAACTTCCAAATGCTCTGGTTAAATCTACTTATGTTAAATCAAAAGTATAGACATAAATTAAGCTGTTTCCTACTCTAGTCAGGGATAGTCTTAGAGAATTTTTGAGACCTAGGATTTAACCTTGTTTCTGAAGACACAATTTGTAAACTGCAGAAAAAGGATTTTTATTTTAAAGTTGATATTTGTTTTGTTTAAAAATTATCAAATAGCCTTGTCACTACTAGAAAGAAATCAAAGACCTGAACTCTTTGTACTTACATCCATGAACTCAACATTTGCTTTTGGACCAGTTGTCTCATTGAGAATCTTTATAGCTACGGGTATCTTTACTGTTTCTCCTTCAGGAACCCAAATTCCCTGTTGAGGAAAGGAAAAAGAAATTACACTTTAAAAATTGATTAATATAAAACACATGTTTGTTATCTGCTTATTATCAAAAATGATTTTTTTGAATAAATGATCACAAAAGAAATAATATCACAAACAAGCCCATATTTAGAGGCAACATGTAGGCGGTGGGGTGGAACACTGAATTAAGAATTAGGAGATCTCACTTCTAGGTCTTCTTTTATCACTTCAAGAGCAAGATTACTGGACAAGTCACTACCTCATTGTAGCTAGGATTTTTCCTATGTTAACAAAGGGGATTGTATTCAATGGTTTATAAAGTTCTTTCCAGCTGATAATATGATTATGTTGCAAGTCAAAAGACAAGCTAATAGAAAATATTGTCACTTTATATGCAGATTGACTTAGGACTCAATTTTCAAGGAAAATAATGTCTATTAGCCACCATAGGATATCTCATTTGTTTTTTCTGAATAGTATATATGCAAAACACTTGAAGTTCCTTGGAAGAAATATGTTATAGTAATATGTTACTAATATTAGTTTTAGATTTCTCTCTCAACCAAAAAGAATTACAAAATTTGACTGAATTTCTTTTGCATTGCCAAAGAATTTAGATGATGGAGATGCAGTGCCTTCATAACAAAAATGAAAAGAAATGTTTTTCTATCCAGGACGACTGAAATACTGAAAAGAGGGAGGGAAATTTTAGCTTTTAAATAACAATCTTATAATAAGTTTATAAAATTTACAAAAGTAGAAAGTTCAACAAACCTTGTTTGGGAACATTTATTAAATCGTCTAAATACAAAAGCCATGTTTGTTTAGATGTTGAAGTTATTGGTTTTGTTTTTTGTTTCTTGTTATTTTTTTTCTTCTGAGTAACAAAGGTAAATGTTTTTATGGTTATTTATTAATTTCAATCATGTTGGACTTTATTTGATCCCATTTGGCATTTTCTTGGCAATGACGCTGGAATGGTTTGTCACTAGCACATTTTATAAACAAGGAACTGAGGCAAAAAGGGTTTGGTCACAGTTATTAAGTGTCTGAAGTAGGATTTGAACTCAGAATGATGAATCTTCCTGATTCCAATTCCTGTGCTGTATCCACTACATTATCTAGCTTATAGCTTATACTTTCACACATACACACAGTATTTAGATCTATTCACCATGTGGCAGTGAATAAAAGAAAAATAAAGCAAACATATTCATTTCAAAAATATATTTTTAAGATTTTAATTTAAATTGACAGAGACTATACTACAGATATGCTTATAATTAAAGTCATTTCTTTGCTGGTATCTTGGACATAATGGCAGGTACTTAATAAATGTCTTGCACTGAATTGAATTTACAATATCTCCTTTGATATTATGAATATATAGTATCACAAGCTATCCATTTCTCCATCTGCTGTTATATGTATCTTCTGTATATATGTATATTTACATATGCATGTGTAAATGTGTTTATATATATGCATATATATGACTATTATATATTATGACTATTATGATATATTCATTGAGACCATATATGATATGTATATGCATATGTATATTTACATATATCTTCTGCTTTGTCCGGTAAAGAGGGAAGAACAACTTATTCAGTGTCTGGAAGCCTGGATTCAACTCCCTCCTATAATATTTGCTACCTTTGTGTCCTTGAGCAAATACTTTAATGCCCATCAACTCTAGGTTTATATATATATATATATATATATATTTGGATATATAAAGATGGGAGAAAACACACAGTTCTTGTCCTTAAGGAGATCATATCCTACTAGGGAAAAAAAGATAGAACAGATACAAAGACAAGTATAACATAAGGTAGGTGTTGATGGAAACAAAGAAGATATTTGAGAAAAATGCTTTAGGAAGACTGAGGAGGAAGAGAATACAAAAAATGAGTATTGAATGTAAAAGAAACTAGAATCAAGGAATTCTTGCTATTGAAATTCAGACTAGAGTTGAACCTTGGAGAGAGAGAAAGGAAGAGAAAGGAGGAGAGGGAGGAGAAAGAAAGGTGGGGAAAGTGAGAGAGAAAGAGGGAAAAAGGGACAAAGAGAGAGAAGGAGGGAGGGAAAAAGGAGGGAAAGAGGGAAAGAAGAAGGGGAAAGGAAAGAGAGGAAGGGAGAGAGAAAGGGAAGAAAAGAGAGATGGAAAGAGAAAGAGGGAGGGAGAAAGGGAGGGAGAGGGAAAGAAGGAGAGGGAGACAGAGAAGAAGAGAGACAGGGAGATAGACAGAGGGGAAAGGAGGGGATGACTGAGGGAGAAAAGAAGAGAGACAGACAAAGAGAGAAAAACAGAGACAGAGAAATAGACACACAGATACAGAGACAGAGACAGAGACAGAAAAGGAGGGAGGGAGGAAGAGATTTTGCAAAGAGGGAATTACATTTTAGGCTTGGGAAATTGAATGTACTCATGCATTGACACCAGCAATGGCAAATCAAGATCAGGGAAGAGCTCCTGACCATGTTTGGCTGGCATATGAGTATAAAATGAGGAGTAAAGCAAGAAAGGTGGGTCAAAGCCAGAATCACTTAACACAGTTTTCATGGAATCAATTAAATCAAGAAGAGTAGACATATATGTGGTCATGAAGCACATAAAAATGATATTTGGCTCCAGAAGGAAAGCTCCGACTTGATATTAAGTGACGCTGATTCCTGGACTATAAGTTCAATAAGTCTCTTTTCTTTCCTAAAAATTATTGGTCATGACTTTAAAAGAAAAATAAGAGAAAGTTCTGGTCCAATACATCTTGTCTAACATATATTCTCCCATGAGTACTGCAACTATATAATAGAAAGCCAAGAAGTGACATAAATGTGAGAGTAGTTTAACAAAAGTGAATCTGTAGTTGTGACTTAGGGAACAATTTTAATTGTTAAATTCTCCCTGGGGGAGAACTAAAAAGGGGAACCTAGTGTCAGTAGCCAATAAATCTACAAAAGGCCCTACCACAACAGATAAAAGAATCTGTTAAACCAAAAAAGATCAGGAGGCTATATTTTCCCACTGTTGCTATACAAGGTGGAGAAATGTCTAAGAACTAGTCTATGAAGTAATTTTAGAAGTCAGTGTGTAGTGGGAATCTCAATAAACTTACAGTTAGAAAACCTGGGTTAATGTCCTAGATCAGTCACCAATTAACTAGGCCTCTCTTTGGGCCTCAATTTCTTCAGTTGCAAAGATATTAGATGAAATATGACCTCTATGGTAAAATACAATTCTAAAACTTCGAGTTCTATGAAAATGGAGTGTTTTAAAACAACTATAATAACATATTAGTGGATCTATTGCATTAAAAAAAGAGTACTACTCATACACATTTTATTCCATAATCTTGTCAAATAAAATTACTTATCTGTGGACATACTGTACTATTCCTGCATAGACTTTTTGTATAACTTTGAGATATTGAGGGAGACAGCAATTGATCAATGGGAGTTTATTTGTATTTCTTTGGTTAAAAATAATTTTTGTTCATTTGAGATAGAACTTGAGCTTCAATTAGTAAAATAATAAGAACATATTCTTAGAACTAAAGACCTGAGAGTTTACTCAGTCCAACTTCCTCATTTTATTGATGAAACTAAAACCCAAGATTTTAAATGCTTTGCTTTGGTTTACAGAGGTAGCTTGCAGGAGATGTGAAATTTGAACTCTCACTCTGTAACTACAAGTTCATCATGCTTTTCACTCGTTTCTATATGAGTGCTACTTGACTTCCTTTTCTAGATCATTATCCATGTCATATCCCCTAACCTTGGGTATCTACCAAGGTTCAGCTCTAGACCTTCTTGAAGATGTCTATATCTACTTAGCTAGCTTTAAGCTTTTCTAATTTCCATTCTCATGTTTTTATCACCAATCAGACATCTCAAAAAGATGTTCCAAAGATATTCTGAAATTAAGCTGTCCAAAAAAAGAGCTTTTGATTTTCTCTCCTCTCTTCTTAATTTCCTATTAATGTCAAGGGTACTGCCATCAACTCAATCACACCAATTTGTACCCTAGATATAATATTTATTTCTCTTTCATTCTCTTAAAACTCTCTTTTCTTCTCCATGCAATCTGTGATTAAAGTCTAATTGATTGACCTATGATAATATCTAAATATAAGTGCATAGATATGCATATCTCTATCTACTATCTATATAGTAATAGAGATATGACATATGACATATCTATATATTATCTATAGATAATAGATAGATAGATAGATAGATAGATAGATAATATATAAGTATACTGCTCCCTCTCTCCTCTGACACTGTGACTACACTTATGAACGCTCATAACTTCCCACACCTAGACTATTACAATAGCTACTGGTAGGTTTCCATGAAGTCTTACCAACTCCAGTTTTACACGCTGCTTCAATTGTTCTTACTAAAAAACAGGCCTGATAATTCTTACTTCCCTCCCTCCAACCTCATTCTGCATTTAGTAAAATCCAGTGATTCCCTATCAACTCCAAGATGAATATAAACTCTTTCATAAGCTGGCATCCTCCACCCTGCCAGTTTTCTTATCTACATCCCCCACACCTTGTGATCCAATGACATTGCTTTCCTTGCTATTCCTCATATAAAATACTTTATATCATGATTGGACATTTTCACCAGCTATTCTGAATCCCTGGAATTTTCTCCTTCTTCATCTCTTTCTCCTTGTATCTTGGATTTCCTTGAGGTCCTAGCTAAGACCTTTTGCAATTTTATGTCATGTGAATAGCTTCTATCATTTGATTATTTTAGATTCATCCATTTGTATTAAATATACTTTTGTACATATTTGTTTGTATATCTCCATCAAATCCATCAGAGCAGATTGAATTTTTGTTCTTTGTTTAGTTGGGGTTTATTTTATTTTATTTTTATGATTATTTGCCTCCCCCTTTTTTGTATCCTCAGCAGGTAGCATAATATCTGGCTCACAGAAAAAGTTTATTAAAACTTTTGTGACTGCCTGTGCAATTAACATTTCCAGGGACATGAAAGAGTCAACTTCTAAACTGGGACAAAGGACTTAAAAGAGGAATCTTTGGAGGCCATTTAGGGAATACTCTTTCTAATCAATTTCTTGCCATAAGTAAGGAAAGAATTGCCATAGGTTCATAGGAAAGGGAGCTTACTACATAGCCATTTCAGGGATATTATCTAAGATAAGCCTTGGTGGGCATGCCATAGAAAGTTAGAATGAACTGCCTTAAACCTTGAAGTTTTATATTAGAAACCAATATTAGAGAAAGATTCTAAAAATCTTAACAAAGTCAGCCTGCCTTAAGGAAGAACTCAAGAGTTTGATCTATGGACAAAGTTAGACAAAACTGAAACAAACTTTGTTTAAAAAAGAACCTAAAGAAGGAATTAAGGGATTAAAAAAAAGGTAAATTACAGCAAAAAGGGGAAAGCTGTGTTAATAAAGTCCACATTTCCTGTATAATTGCAAATAACAATTGAATTAACAAAAAAAAATAAAATATGTAAACTTTCTTGTTTCTTATTAAAATCCTTACAATAATCCTTTGCGGTGCTTAAAAATCATAAAGGAGGATTTCAGGAAGGAATGAAAGATGAGAGACAAAAATTTCTGTCTTTTCTTCCATATACAGAGCTTATAGAATTAAGGCCAAGAGAGGAGGTGTTGGCAGTCAGAAATCAGTAGTAAAGGGACAAACAAGCCAAATCTTGTCTTGTGACTTGTCTGTGGGGAAAAAAGGAAGATAAGGGAATGTGGAGTATAAAATGTCTATGGTATTACAACATCACTTAAATAAACAAATTATGGTTCTTGATAACAAATGTAAACAAGACCATAATTAATGAATTCCCTAACTGCTAATTATTCTTCCCTGCTGTGTACATTAGTTAATATCCACTTTAGAATCATTATATAGCCAATTTTTTTCTATAAAACCTAACTTCATGATTATAACTTAGAGCCTGTAAATAATACACTAGCAATTGGGTAATGAGATCCATCCAAAATAAGGTTATTTTTGAAACAAGAAGGCATAGTCATACATTCAAATTCTGACACATGTCCATATCACCATTCTTTCCAGTCACATACTTTTCCTAATTTGCATTAAGTTTTGCAAAATATGTCAAGTTTCAATATATTCAAAAGAGTCAGCATGGCTGAGGTGATAAGCAACAGACTGGAAGAAACTCAAGGGCTACTGGTTGTAATTCCAGCTTTCTACTAACTTACTCTGTAACTCTGTAAGGCTCTGTCTAGTGAAGTAGAGAATTAAAGCAATTATCCAGATAATTGAAGTGGAAAAGAATCCTGTTATTGAATTATTTTATTTTATTTTATTTGCTTTAGGGGCCAAATTATCCAGATTGACAGTCAGTCTCAGTGAAATTCAATACTTCATTTTTCAATTCTCCCTAGTATTTTTTCTATAGACATATTTTCTATGTCTGAGCTTCTTTATCACTAATAAATGACTCACTTTAAATATGATAGTTTTTGGTTTATGACATTATATTTTAAAACATTATGATAATAAGATCATATATGTACATATAGCATATAATAGTTGAATTATAGGCTACATAATTATATTGTATTATAGCTATATTATGTATATAATATATACATACACCGACACATATGTGTGCATGTACATATATGTATGTGTATATACATACATGACACAAGATATACAGTTAAACACAAGATCAAAGTTAATATAGTCTGATTTCCTTCATGGAGGCAGAAATCTCTAGAATGGCTAATGAATAGCTGACATAAAAAAATTTCTTCCAATCCCTATCTTTCACTTTTTAGAGTCTAAGAATGATTGTGCATTTATGGTTTGCTTATTCTAAGCTGTTCCATTTATATTATACAAGGTTCCACCTCCTTTTTTTTTTTTTTCTTTTCTGAACATAAAATTCTTAGCATCAGCCGTTAGAGGTCTAGGAAGGGCATGCTGTTCATATCATAGAACCAGAAGCAATAATACAACTTGGATGACAGAGAGATGGTCAGAGGTCACCTATCCGCAATATCATTTCTCCACTAAATCAGTTTGCATATTATTAATAAAACATCATAGTTAGATCAGTTTAATAGGATTTTAAATCTTTGTGCTTTAAAGTCCAGAACTACACTGGCAGACAGTTCAACAGGAAATAACATGAATAAATGGTTTCTATTTTGACTGACATTTTGGGACTGGCATTTGAAAGAATTTAGTTGAAGTATTTTTACCATATACATAAATAAGTCTAGTTTATGAGTAACCTTTTAAAACACAAAATTAGATGCTGCATTGCTAGGGTTTTTATTGTATACTATTGAAACAAATGAGAAAACCATTCTCTGAACAAATAGGAACTTTAAGAAACATATTAAGTGATTTTGATCTTTTCAACTAATACTTCAAATATCCCTGACAATGGAAGATTTCTTATATTTTGATTGTGCAACTAAAAATTAATCGCTTTTGGGGGGCACATTTTAGGAGGAAAACATAGATTTGTATTCCAAATGTTACTATTCTGAAACAAAATCAGTATAAAAATCTACAATCCTAGAATGTTAGCTCTCTACTTTGGTGCATTTCATCTTTGTATTGCTATTCACTTAATACAATATATGGTACACAAATATTTACAGATTCTTGTCAGTTGATTGATTGATTCAACAAAGAAAAATGGTGACATCTCTTCTAATAAAAGTCTTCCAAAAAATTCAAACCTGTGTATAACTTTGAAAATTCCATGAGTGTTATATAGTGCTCAATAAGTGTTACTTAATATTTCTTAGAATGATGGAGTTTGGGGACTTCTAAACTAAGGATAGGCTCCTTGGATGAGGATGGAAGCAGGAAAGATTGGAAAAGGAAAATGTGATGCTGACATTAGGTGTAAAGAAAGGGGATAGATTCCAACAAGAAACTCCTACTTCACACTTCATATTATTTGGGGTCTGCCTCATTCTATAATTTTTATTTAAAATGTTACTAATGTGTTTTGTTTCACATTACAATAAAATTTCTTTCCAATCTTGGATTATTAGTTCATTCACATTTCCAAAGTTTAATATCTACTTGTTTGGTTTTTAATCAATTTTGACTCATTATTTTAACTGTTTAAGGATCTCCTGCAGAGAAAATTACTCATATCCATTCAAATGAAATTGTTCTGTAACTTAGCTGCCTCAGGGCCCTGAGCACTTAAGCAAGTTCTCAAGGATAGGTAGAATATATTTGCAGGAGTTGATTTAATGTTTCTATAATATAGGCCAAAGAGATGAGTATATATTTATGCATTAACTTCTATTTTATGTTGACATTAATAATATTGGGTTTTATATAGCTATTTTTAGCTTTGAAAAGCACTTTCATATATTATCTTATCTGATTTTCATAACAACTTTAGAGGCTAATATTATCCCCATTTTACAAATAGGGAAACTGAAGGTGAGAGGTTAATTTGCCTACAGGTTATGTAAATAATAATCATCTGAGGAAAAATTTCAATGGAGATCTTCTTTATACCTAAGTCCAATTCTCTAGCAGCTAGATGCTTCAAAATGACTTAGTTACAATACTGCCACATATTCATCAGGCTAGCAAAATTCTAAAGCTATCTTCACCTTCAATATTTCATTCTTCAAAAACTTTGACTTACCTTATACACAGTTCCAAATGCTCCAGATCCAAGTACTTTCACTCTTTTAAGTTCAGTTTCTTTTAAGATACGAAGTTGGGCCTGGTTGGGTGCTGTTCCACTTGGGGTTAAGGGTTCTACCAACTGATAAACAAAGGAATTAAAATTGTCAGTTTTATTATTAAATAACTTCAATAATTATATATACACACATACTTACAAATATATATGTCTGTGTGTATGTATATTCTATTTTACTGTTGCTATTCAGTTATTTTCAGTCATGACTCTTTGTGACCCCATTTGTGTTTTCTTAGCAAAGAATACTGGAGTGATTTTTCATTTCCTTCTCCAGTTCATTCTACAGTAAGAAAATGGAACAAACTGGGTTAACTGACATACAGCTAGTGTTTGAGGTCAGAGTTACAAAAGAATTTCCTCTAATTTTCATAGTAATGAGGTAGGCACAAACTATGATCCTCATTTAACAAAAAAAAAAAAAAATAAGCTTTTTCTCAAAGAAGAATGACTTCCTTTAGATCATGTGATTAGAGAATGCTAAAACTAAGATGAGCACCTAGATCAGTCTCTTAACTTCCAGATCCAAGGTAATATTTGGCTATAATTGGTTGAATTCATTGTTGCTCTTCATGCTTGAAGAGGATCAAAATGTCATCCCTGTGACCAGGTCAATGATCAACAAACATAAGACTGGAAGGCTCTACCATAGAGTCTTGTGGTTGGACACAAATAGCTTGTATGAACATTTAGAATGAAGATGTCTCTAAATATGCACATTTTATATTTCATTCTACTATGGCAATAGGTATGGACACATATTTTTGCTAAACAAAATATATATCTATGACCTGAACTGTTGCATCAGATGTATACATAGTCATATCAATGCTGTTTTTTGAATTAAACAAAACAAAGTCTTTTAAGTATTATGAAATGAACTCATTAGGAAATAATATGAATATTAGTTTTCTAAAATTAACCATTCCAATCATTAACTCTGTGCCTATTTTGAATTGAACTATGTACTATTTTGATCTGATGAGAACAATATCCCAATCAAGAGAATTTTTTTTTTCCCTTAAGAAGTAATTAAATTGTTTTGGAAATTTCATTAGCTCATGGGAGTAAGACTTGGGACTCTGTTGGTATTTCTTGGATCAACATGGATATAAACTTGTATTTCCTGAGTACACTCCCTCCTCCCCCAAAGAAAGTCATAACATTAGGAGATATAGGGCTTTCTATAGGCTTCAGATAGTCAACAAGCACCAGGACAAAGAGTATATCAAAGAAGATCTAACCAGTTAACCAAATGAATCATTAAGGCATATCATTTTTCTTCTATTAATATCCTCTTGCTATGACTAAGAAAATTATTTTGTTAACTATTAGTTGGACTATGAACAACTCACTTCATTCAGATCTCAGAATGGGGTCAATCAGATTACAAAGATCAAATCTGGTCTCCTGCAGATAACCGTGACTATGAAAAAATTACTACTTCCAATAAGTTTATAATCTAAAGACAGAATTAAGATAAGCTTGACTAGAGAATATAATCAAATAAAAGCTAATATGGTAAAATTTGTGATTTCAAGATCAAAAACTGTAATTTTATTCTGTTAAATCATAAAGACAAAATGAGAAACACAAGAATTAATTACAAAGCATAGAAGGAGGGTGTCATTGCTGAAAGTTTTGGGGGGTAGGTTTTTATGAAGTTCAATCATGAATGGGTTGAAAGAAACTTGAATTAGCTAATTGCCAAATGTTCATTGTAGAAATGTATATTTAGGAAATCAGCACTCTATGATTTGGGGCTTGATCTATAATTTTGTTGTTTGTCTAGACTTAAAAAATGTTAGTAAAATGCTCATAGTGAAGATTCAATTTAATGGAGTGTCATGGATGCATTTTTTAAACTTGGAGAACTAGTATATTATCTAATATACCATTGCTTAGTCTTCAAGGTAGTGATGACTAAAGTGGAGGCAGAGAGGAATGAAGACATTCTAGTCATAAGATAAATCATGATCAAAAATAGAGAATTGGGAAAGATTTAAAAGGGGAAAGTAATAATCAATATGGCTGGAAGCTATAATAGATTAAGATTAAGAAAATAATTTAGGTAAATGTGGTTGGTGAGGAGAACTAAAATAGTAGGATATGAAATGTAGATTTAATGAGGAAGTGTGTGTATCATTAAGAGAGATCACGTATGTAATATTTCTTATGTGAAACAAAGATAAGATAAAATATGAATTTAATCAAATCTTTAAGATACATGATCTTGGAGTTAGAAGAATCCATGTTGGATATGCCTCTTTCCAGCAATGAGATGACTGAGGCCAGTTCCAATGATCTTGTGGTGAAGAAAGTCATCAATACCCAGAGAGAGGACTGTGGGAACTGAAAGGGGAATCACAACATAGCATTTTCATTCTTTTTGTTATTGTTGTTGTTTGCTTGCATTTTGTTTTCTTTCTCATTTTTTTTTCCTTTTTGATCTGATTTTTCTTGTGCAGCAAGGTAATTGTATAAATATGTGTACAAATATTGAATTTAACATATATTTTAACATCTTTAACATATATTGGATTACTTGCCATCTAGAGGAGTGGGTGGAGGAAAGGAGAAGAAAATGTGGAACAGAAGGTTTTTCCAGGGGTCAAGGATGAAAAATTATCTATACATACATTTTGAAAATAAAAAAAGTTTTAATAAAAAAAGTAGAAGAATCCATATTACAGTATAACCAAGTAATGGGTTATTTAGATAGCAACTAAGATAGCTTAGGAGATTATATTTTGGGAAGACATTTTTAGGAAATTGTTCCAGATATTAAATCTAAATTTTCCTCTCTGTGACTTCTATCCATTGCTTATTATACCATATGAGAATAAACAATAAAAATAAAATCCCTCTTTGAATCCTGCTCCAGTAACTTTCCAGCTCTGTGACTAAAGTCATTAAATTCTCTAGGTCTCCTTTTCCCTCATAGGTAAAATGAACAAAGCGTCTCCATGTGAGGATCAAATCAGAATACTGTATAATAAAGTATTCTGCAAAATGAAAAGCATTAAATTAATTTAACTATTATTATTACTTTGCATGACAGTCCATCAAGTAGAGCTGTAAATATCTGGGGATGACTATCATGTTTCCATTGAGTCTGCCTGCCTTCAGACTTAAACTTCCTGAGTTCCTTCAACTAATTCTCATTTGGCACTAACTAAAAAGCCATCACTATCTTGGTTTTCTCCTTCATGATATTTTGCAACTTATCAGCATCCTTCCTAAAATATGGCTCATAGAACAGACACAACACTCTAACATGGTCTGAATGGAGTGTATAATAGGACTAGCATTTCCTTAGTCCTGAACATCTCACCTTATTGAGTTAGTTTTGTGAGCTGCCCTATCAGACTGTTGACTCTTATCAAGCTTCATTACAACAGTCAAAAATCTTTTTTTAGGTAAACTGCTCTTAACTTTATCTCTCAAATTTTGTACTTAGAAATTCAATATAAGCAGGGGTGTATTGGAAAATATACAATAATCGGCTGTCTGGGGTATGGTGGGATGGGGGTATTACACATGTTCACAAAATACACTTTTTAGGTTTATTTGCATTATTTTTTTTTCCATTAGTTAAGTCTAGACAATTGGCAAAACAGTAAATCATGCCCTGATTTTTAGTTTTTCCTGATGTCTAAGGGATAAAATCTTTCATGGAAAATTTACCAGTAGGCTTTAGACAACCAGTAATAACTAGTTCCTCCAGACCTTTCGGTATAAGACTTTACATTCATCCCAAAGTTTTGTTTTATTAAATTCCACTAGTGCAACTTTATTCTCTTTTTCCAATTTATATCCGCTTCAAATATGACAATTTTGACATTGAAATTTTTATACAATTTACTGACCCAAAAAAAAGAGTTTAGAAAGCAAATTGTCAAGCACATAGTGCAAGCAACCTCTACTCCATTTCAAATCCCCATAAGACTATTGATAACCACTTTTTAGATTTAGTTTTTTAACTAGATTTAAATGTACTTAACTGTAGACCATTACCCATTTTAAAATTCTCTATATTGTCCACTTGTAAAGCAGCTGAGAAAGGGCAGGCAAGGAAAATAGCAATGTATCTTTAAAAGTTAAATGAAAGGGACTATACTTAAATAGAGAAAAATAGCCTGTCCTATTACTGTGTAAGAGAAATAATTAAGGGTTACTCCTTCTCAAATTGCTTTGAAACCACCACCGTATTTCAAAGTGTCTGTTTACAAGGTTAAGTGTATTGTGCCTTTACAGCATGGGTACTATTATCATGCTTCTATGAACATCATGGTCTACTTCATTTGGCGGACAGGCTCCTGTGTGTAGGTATGTCTATCAATAGCTGGGTATTACTTTGTAAAGAATATGTATAAGCAGAAACTTTACCCCTAATATTAAGCTACTGCTAAAATAGTCTGAATGGTAATTTCCCCCTGTGGGGTTCATTTTCTCTTCTGATCATTCCAGTAAATGATACTATCATGTGGCCAGGATCCTTTGCATCTCTCACTGAGACTTCAATTGGGATGGATGTGATAATGTATAAACACTGTGTTTTGCAAACTCTAAAGCATTATACAATGGTTATTATTTGAACATTAACAATAATGGAAATTAAAAATTATAATTATAAGCTTATAGTCATTCCTGTCAAAATTCTGAAGCTAGATGTGCATGCAGATTTCAAATGCACTTATATACATATAGATAGTGAGAAACCTCTCTAAAGAGATAAATATATCTTCTTTTAAAATTATTTTATAATTATAACATTTTTTACAACATCATCCCTTGTACTCCCTTCTGTTCCGAATTTTCCCCTACTTCCCTCCACCTAGATGGCAGGCATTCCCATACATATTAAATATGTTATAATATATCCTAGGTACAATATATATGTGCAGAACTGAATTTTGTTGTTCTTGTTTTGCAAAGGAAGAATTGGATTTCGAAGGTAAAAATAACCTGAGGGAAAAACAAAAAAATGCTAACAGTTTATACTCATTTCCCAGTGTTCCTTTTCTGGGTGTAGCTGATTCTGTCCATCATTGATCAATGGAATTGGATTAGCTCTTCTCTATGTTGAAGATATCCACTTCCATCAGAATATATCCTCGTACAGTATCATTGTTGAAGTGTATAATGATCTCCTAATTCTGTTCATTTCACTCAGCATCAGTTGATGTAAGTCTCTCCAAGCCTCTCTGTATTCCTCCTGCTGGTCATTTCTTACAGAGCAATAATATTCCATATCCTTCATATACCATAATTTATCCAACCATTCTCCAATTGATGGACATCCATTCATCTTCCAGTTTCTAGCTATAACAAAAAGAGCTGCCACAAACATTTTGGCACATACAGGTCCCTTTCCGCTCTTTAGTATTTCTTTGGGATATAATCCCAGTAGTAGCGCTGCTGGGTCAAAGGGTATGCACAGTTTGATAACTTTTTGGGCATAGTTCCAGATTGCTCTCCAGAATGGCTGGATTCTTTCACAACTCCACCAACAACGTATCAGTGTCCCAGTTTTCCCACATCCCCTCCAACATTCATCATTATTTGTTCCTGTCATCTTAGCCAATCTGACAGGTGTGTAGTGGTATCTCAGAGTTGTCTTAATTTGCATTTCTCTGATCAATAGTGATTTGGAACACTCTTTCATATGAGTGGAAATAGTTTCAATTTCATCATCTGAAAATTGTCTGTTCATATTCTTTGACCAAGATAAATGTATCTTAATATAAATCTATCATCTATCTATCTTACATGCCCTCATATCTATACTTAAACAAGTTAAAGAATTTAGCTTCCCTGATATTTTTCTGGTTCTCTTGTATATTTCAGTTGTGAAAATATTCCCTAAAAATACAATTAATACAATGGTATAAGATTGAATTCAAGACGCTTGAAGCCACAAACACAGAAAGAGCCACCTTAACATTTTGTTAATAGCAAAATGAATACAAGAAAAAAAAGAGCTACTTTATTTGGAATGAGCCATCTTATTATGTAGGAACTGCTTGGGTATCATTAGTAAGGTGTTCAGTTTTTTTTTTTTTTTCTTATAATGTCAAGATATATTATTCTGAACTTTTATTAATATACACTTCGATCCCACATCTGATTTTCTTTTTTAAGAGCTTTAACAAAAAAGCAAAATTTCAAACAACTTCTTTAGGTATTTGAATTTTCAAAACATATCTGATGACTTAGATCCAAAATCTGTCTCTGCTATTTTCTATGGGTGCAACCTTCATTAAATGACTAAAACTTTCTATATCTCATTGTCATCATTTGTAAAATGAGGTGATTGGACTAAATGACTATCCAGCTCTAGATATCTGTCTCATGAATACATATTAATAATATGAATATGATAATCAAATATAGATTGGTTATCATCTGTCCTTTTGGAAGATGATCTATATTCCTGAGGTTACTGGGTTTCCTGAAAAATTTAAATATGTAATACATGCACAAAAATAAATAAATGCATAAGGATAAGGTATATAAGAATGATGTAATATATATTAAGAGGAAGAATATATAAAGTGCTTTTTAACCATAAAATACAACATTAATGTTAGATCTTCTATTCTCCTTCCACTAATAAATTTCCTTCGATGTTGCAATATAATTGCCAAATGCTTGTACATGTATTATCAAATTCAATTCTTATAATGAGCTTGTGGGGTGGTAGAAAAGACAAGTATTATTATTATTCCCATTTTAGAGAAGAAGAATCTGGGGCTCAAAGCTATAATGAGATTTACTCAAGAACACATACCAAATGCCTTAATACTATTATGAAAATGCATGGCAACACTGATTTCTCTTGATGAGCTATTTGAACTTGTTTCATTTATTTGTCTTTGTTTATGCTCGTTCAACAGCTCTATGAATAAATGAGATCAGATGTGTCATGAAAATCATTAATGTAAATTGAAAAAGGATGTAAGATCCAGTTGAAATCATATGTATGTACTTTGTGATCTATATTTGATCTGTTAAAGATGTATTTAACAGCAGGATTTTCCAGGGGAAAATAAAATATTTTCTGAAAGCTCATTTACAAGTAAGCCACAAGTCATAAAATCTACCATAAGGTCAACAGCTCCTTCTCGAGAACTCATTGTACAGTGTAAGTATAGTTTCAACATGAGCTAGTAGATACTTATAAGTATGATTTATTTTTGAGATCAAAAGAGTTAATGCTCTACACAATGAATCATTATTAAAGAGCTATGCATTCCATTGTAATTGTTACATGAAGTGATAGGGAATAGAGCTACAATTGTATTGGGATAGAGTATTCTTGATAAAGAAATTTCCAGTACTGCTGCAGATACTTTTTTTTTTCCCATTTAAAGTTCTAGAGATACCTAGAATACTGAGAAATTCAGTGACTTTCCAGGGGTCACATAGTCAGGGTGTACCAAAGATAAAACATACACCGTGCTATTTACTCTGCCACATGGCATTTATCGATATTTAATCTTAGTGGAATTTAATTAAAATAATTAATGACATGCCAATTATTATTAACCATATTACTATTTAATAATTAAGAGAGCCATGCAGAAGACAGTAGGTGGAGAGCTAACATTTGAGCCAAGAATACTTGGGTTTAAGATCAGTTTCAGACATTGGGCTAATCATTAAGTTCTTCAGTATTCTAGGCATCTCTCTAAGACTATAAATTAGGGACCACGTACCACTCTGCATAGAGGCATTTTTGTGCCCCTCCTCTTGGGAGTTCCTTATATTATTGAAATCACAGGCCCAATTCCTATCCTAATAATGATTAAGCTCATATGTCATATATTAATTATTAATAGTCTATATACCTTTCCTCCTTTTAGAATCTGCAAACTAGAACATGGCCTCAGAGAGATACTTTCTGTTCTTACTCAGCTACTTGGTTCTGGCCTTAAACCCAGTCAGTCAACCTCCAGTTTAATTATATAAGCACCCACACTTTTTTTCTGGCAAATAAAAGTGCTTAGCTTTCTTATGACTTTTTGTTACAATAATTAATTGTAATCATGAAAATACTGACTGAAAAATGAAATATTTGAAACCAAAAATATTTAATATATATTCACTATATGTATGTGTATACACACATAAAAATCATACATACCTAAAATTTTTATTGTTAACAATCACAAGAACATTTTTATTTGACTATAAAAAATATACTCTTTAAGAGGGATGATGCTCTTTGGAAGAGAAAATAATTCTCCCTTATTCAATCCTTTATTTGCTTAATTTTCCTAAAACAGTATCCCCTTTTTTGCTTAGCTATCTATTTAACTGGGGTCTTAAACCTCCTGCTAGTTAGGTCTGTCATTCATCACCAGGTTCCTTCTCTATAGGGAATCGGCTCACTAACTGCCCAGAGCTGATCAGGAAGAAGGCATCTCCTCGCCTCCAGCATGCCAGCTCAGCTGCCCAAGTGCATGGACAAGGAAGACAAAAATAACTCTTCATTGAATTTTTATATGCTTGTGCACAGTTGAAGGTAAACTGGGTGGCCCTGGGCAAAATTGTGGAGTAGGGGAAGTTGGTCTTTGGAGCCTCTAGTCACCTCTTTCTCTAGCTGTTTTACATCCTTAGTGCTTAGTACCCCCTTAGAGGTGAAAGCCAACTAATGTAGGTTACTACTGCTTCTCTACAAGTGTTGTTGGCAGCAACACTCACACTAACACACAAGACATCTCTGTGGGGATGGCCAAACTATCTATCAGTGTGTAATCTCAGAACTAGAGAGCTATGACGGTGAGAAAGAAAACTACTTCTGTTGGAAAGGGGGCTATAACACATTCTACTTAAAAGAGTAGAGGAAAGCAATAGCCCCCTCCTGCTTCCTTTGTTCTATCTGTCTCTCTCTGCAAGATTTGTTTGTCAAATCTTTGACAAGATTTGTCAGGGTTTGTAATCTGGAAATGTTGGCAGTGGGGCATGCAAATAGAATACCACCCATGTCAGCATATGTCCAGATATTTTTAATGCCATAAATAAGGTATTCTATTTGTAAGGTATAGTGTTCTGTGCCATTACATTTCTTTCAGCTCTACTATGAAAACAATGGAAGTAAAAGAATGGACTTCTGGTTTGTGTGATAGGCCTACAGCCAGGCTATGCCTTGGTAAAAATTTTAATTTCTTCCATGAATCTTTTCTTAGAATATTCAGCTTTTATTTTCTTCTCTTCCTCCATCTCTTCCACTTTTCCTCTCTCTTTGTACCTGTTGCTTCCTCCCTATGTTGGCCCCCTATCTCTTGCCTTCTTCCTCTCCTCTTTTTTCTCCTCCTTCTTTCTCTTAATTCTTTCTTTTTTAATTTTTTAAAATTAATTTTATAATTATAAATTTTTGACAGTATATATGAATGAGTAATTTTTTTGGTAACATTATCCCTTGTATTCATTTTTCCAAATTTTCCCCTCCCTCCCTCTACTCCCTCCCCTAGATGACAGGCAATCTCATACATTTTACATGTGTCACAGTATAACCTAGATAAAATATATGTGTGTAAATCCAATTTTCTTGTTGCACGTTAAGTATTGGATTCCAAAGGTATAAGTAACCTGGATAGATAGACAGTAGTGCTAACAGTTTACATTCACTTTCCAGTGTTCCTTCTCTGGGTGTAGTTATTTCTGTCCATCATTTATCAACTGGAAGTGAGTTGGATCTTCTTTATGTTGAAGATATCCACTTCCATCAGAAGATGTTCTCCTACAGTATTGTTATTGAAGTGTATAGTGATCTTCTGGTTCTGCTCATTTCACACAGCATCAGTTGATGTAAGTCTCTCCAAACCTCTCTGTATTCCTCCTGCTGGTCATTTCTTACCGAGCAATAATATTCCATATCCTTCAGATACCATAATTTGCCCAACCATTCTCCAATAGATGGACATCCATTCATTTTCCAGTTTCTAGCCACTACGAATAGAGCTGCCACAAACATTTTGGCACATACAGGTCCCTTTCTGCTCTTTATTATTTCTTCGGGATATAAGCCCAGTAGTAGCACTGCTGGATCAAAGGGTATGCACAGTTTGATAACTTTTTGGGCATAGTTCCAAATTGCTCCAGAATGGCCGGATTCTTTCACAACTCCACCAACAATGTATCAGTGTCCCAGTTTTCCCACATCCCTCCAACATTCATCATTATTTGTTCCTGTCATCTTAGCCAATCTGACAGGTGTGTAGTGGTATCTCAGAGTTGTCTTAATTTGCATTTCTCTGATCAATAGTGATTTGGAACACTCTTTCATATGAGTGGATATAGTTTCAATTTCATCATCTGAGAATTGTCTGTTCATATCCTTTGACCATCAATCAATTGGTTTGATTTCTTATAAATTAGGGTCAGTTCTCTATATATTTTAGAAATGAGACCTTTATCAGAACCTTTAACTGTAAAAATATTTTCCCAATGTGTTACTTCCCTTCTAATCTTGTTTGCATTAGTATTGTTTATACAGAAACTTTTTAGTTTGATGTAATCAAAATCTTCTATTTTGTGATCAATAATGACCTCTAGTTCTCCTCTGGTCATAAATTCCTTCCTCCTCCACAGGTCTGAGAGGTAGACTATCCTCTGTTCCTCTAATCTATTTATGATCTCATTCTTTATGCCTAAATCATGGACCCATTTTGATCTTATCTTGGTATATGGTGTTGTGTGGATCCATATCTAATTTCTGCCATACTAATTTCCAGTTTTCCCAACAGTTTGTTTTTTCAAATAATGAATTTTTATCTCAAATGTTGGTATCTTTGGGTTTGTCAAACACTAGATTGCTATAGTTGTACCCTATTTTATTCTTTGTACTTAATCTGTTCCACTGATCGACTGGTCTATTTCTTAGCCAAAACCAAATGGTTTTGGTGACTGCTGCTATATAATATAGCTTTAGATCAGGTATACCTAGGCCACCTTCATCTGACTTTTTTTTCATTAATTCCCTTGAAATTCTCGACTTTTATTCTTCCATATGAATTTTGTTGTTATTTTTTCTAGGTCATTAAAATGGTTTCTTGGGAGTCTGATTGGTATAGCATTAAATAAATAGATTAGTTTGGGGAGTATTGTCATATTTATTATATTTGCTCGGCCTATCCACGAGCACTGAATGTTTTTCCAACTATTTAAATCTGACTTTATTTTTGTGGCAAGTGTTTTGTAATTTTGCTCATATAATTCCTGACTTTTCTTTGGTAGATGGATTCCCAAATATTTTAGACTCTCGACATTTGTTTTGAATGGAATTTCTCTTTGTATCTCTTGCTGTTGCATTTTGTTGGTGATGTATAAAAATGCTGAGGATTTATGTGGATTTATTTTGTATCCAGCAACTTTGCTAAAGTTGTGAATTATTTTTAATAACTTTTTATTAGAATCTCTGGGGTTCCCTAAGTATATCATCATATCATCTCTCTTAATTCTTTCTTTCCTTCTCACTTTCCCTCTTTCTGTCTTTTCTCTCTATCTCTCTGTCTCTCTCTGCCTCTCTCTTCGTCCTTGTGTCTCTGTCTCTCTGTCTCTATCTCTCTTTATCTCTGTCTCTGTCTCTCACTGTCTCTCTCTGTCTCTCCCTATGTCTCTATCTGTTTCTCTCTCCTTCCTTCCCTCATTTTCTCCCTGTCTCTGTTTCTGTCTCTCTCTGTGTATCTCTCATTCTCTCTATCTCTGTCTGTCTCTCCTTTCCTTCCTCTCTCCCTCTTTCTGTCTTTCTCATTCTTTCTCAGTCTCTGTGTTTCTGTCTCTGTCTGTCTATCTGTGTATGTCTCTCTTTGTCTCCCTTGTGCTCCCACCCAGCTGAATCTATTCCTATTCACCAATCTCTATATTTCTGTCCCAAAACGGAAGCCAATGATCAAGAATAAATTCTTTCTATGATGCATTCTTTTCACTTTCTGTAGCTTGGTTCTCATAGCCAATCTTCATCTTTACTCCTCATCTTTTCCTTTCCATTGAAGTATGATCATGATTACCCATAATTCCTTCTTTTCAGGCCTGCCTTCATCTCAAGTATCAGATTCGTTTAATTTAATGTATCAACAAAATTTATCATCTTTATTCTAAACCAGAACTTTACCTACTTAAGTACTTTACTCACTCGAAGTTATATAAAATTATTAAAGCATCTGTTACATGCAGTGAACAATGTATTATTTTGTAGATATTTGTGCATCTATCTGCTTTATCTCCCTACTATACTTTAAGCCCCATGAGGGTATAAAATATATCTTAGCTTAATTTTTACTTCCCCTACGAGCTTTCAGCACAAATTGGGGACTTAATAAATGATTGTTGGATTGAATTATCTAGACATTCACAGTCTCAGGGTGTTTCAAGCTATTCAGTACCACAGGAAAGAAAGAAAGCGCTAGAAATATCACTTCTCAAGAAGAAGATCATAGAAATATTCAAGACTAGGAAGTTTGAGGCAGGAGCACCTTCTGAGGTTATCATTTTTGGGATAGGAAAAAAGGGAACAAAAACTGCAAAGCAATATATTTGGTATGAGTTTGCTTTAATGGGAGTGAGTTCCTTTATATGAAAATATTTTATAAAGGAAAACTAAGACCAAAAGGGTAAAACTATAAAAACTTAATTTATCTGCATAAAAATGACTATAGTTATTAATGTCATTGTTTTGTCTGTATGTTTTATCTGTCATTTATAGATGAGCACATCATCCATAAGTACTAGATTAATTTTGCTATCAATTTTGTTTTATTAAATATTAAATACTATTTACAGAGGTGATGATTTACACATCATTTTGGCTTTTGAGTCAGATTTCCACATTTTCCCACCTTTTTTAATTAAAATCATCTTCCTTAAAATAGCTTAAAGCCACAGTGTAAAATTAATAACTTATTGATATGAATCATTTGCAATGTGTCTCTAATAACAGATTCTGTCTTCTATTTCTGGAGAAGGATTATTGGTTTATATTAGCTACTCTCCCAGGATTTGAAGAGATCTTAACTGCTTTTTCTGCTTACAATGACTGTTCAGTTATTGATTTTATTTAATTATCTTCCAGGTTAATCTAGCAACAGGTTTAAAACACTGAATTAAAGTTGCAAAGAATAAACATACATTGGGTATCAGATATAGTTTTAACTGGCCTCATCAAATTGGGTTTAAGAAAGGGAATTTCATCCTCACTTTCAAAAATAAAATAAGAGTATAGTTTCATTCACCAAAGATTTACCAAACACCTACTATGTTCAGGATATTATGCTATATAGGCTTTGGGGAAAGAAAATCTAGATTCATATACAGTCTATCCTTCTTCCTGTAAGTGGGACTTTGTACAAATCACTTAGCCCTTATCTACCTTAGTTTTCTCCTTTATAAAATGAAGCAGTTGGACTTAATGGTCATTGGGGTTCATTTCTACTTTAGTTCTATGATTTTATGTTGCTAGGACATCCATACTGATAACCATTAAAATAATAAAGAATATTATATAAGCACAATAAGAAGGACATGTTTTGTAGGATCTGTGGAAGATCCCACAAACCCCACAACTAATAGCATATTATTATAAGCTGAAAATGAAATCTCACCTCTGTCTCTAGGAACCTTCTTAAAGCTCTCTTCTTTTTGATGCTCTTGCGACGAACATAAACAGCAAACGTCAAACCCACAATCACCAGTATGAAGAGTCCACCAATGACTCCTGCAGCAATCAGGGGAGTTCTACCGACCAGAATACAAAGATTTTTATGTAAGAAGGGAAGACTAAACAGAGAGCAGAGGCATGCATGAAATTAACCACATGGAAAAGTATGACATTTGTAAATCATAAATTCAGTCAGTTAGAAGAAAAACAGATAAAATAACACATAAGGGTTGTGATAAGGACTTTCATTTTCACACTTGAAAAAAGCCTTCATTTCAATATTTTTATAAAAATGCCATGCACATACAACCAATTTTCAGGAAATGGGTAGACACAACATGCAGTTTGATGACAAATGTAAAACTGTAATGACAGAATGAGAAAAATATACCAGAATGTTGCCAGGGGAGGATTTTAAATTAAGATTTAGAGTCAACTATAGCTTGCCTTATTTTCTGTCTAAGAAAGGAAGGGGAAAATTAGTTTGAGAATGTAGATAATGAACTGAAAAGAATACTATAATATATAATCATTGAACACATATCATTATCTGTAATATGTGATTGTTGATATCATATCCTATATCATTCCCAAAATGTGTTCCTGATCACAATAGAGATCTTAAGTCACTAATACTTTATGGAATGGTTCTGGATACGAGAAGATATTGGCATCTTAATAATTAGGATGAGGCTAGCAAAAGGATGAAAAAGGACTAAAATAGAATCACATAGATTTTTCCAAAATAATAGAAAATAGAGCTAGGCAATACTGCAGCAGAAGGAAGAATGGACAATTATCTGGTAATATTATTTTCTGAGAACAGAAGCATGATATTTGGCATTTACTTATGGTTTTCAAGAAAGAAGAAATGTAAATCCAAAACCAAGAAGAGGTATGGTCAAAAAACACTAAGTAGCCACAATAGCAAGAGTGTGCTCACAATGTACATGGTTTCCCAAATTCAGGGTAAAGTTGGTACACAGCTTCACTACACAAACTCTGCTCTTTATTTCCCTAGTAGTTTTCTTTCTGGCTTTACTATTGTTTTTTGTTGTTTTCATTTCTTGTAGAAGACTGAAACTCCAAAAAAGTATGCTTGAATCAGACAACTGAGCACTTAAGGCTAATTACCTATTCGATTTGAGACAATGGCTCTATATACATATTTAGATGAGATGGTGATATGATGGCTCTCCTCACCACGATGAATGTTTGGTATTGAGATAATCATAGGAAAGGATTGGTGGATTGGATTTTGATTTATCCTGACTGGCTGACCCTGAGGCTTTCCAAGGAGCTAGCCCATACTTTAAAATTTCTGTTCTAAAATGTTTAAGATTAACAATATTGCAGACTCCCTGCAGAAAATGGACTATAGTATGTCTTTTATTCTATCAGATTTAGTGCTTTATAAGTTTTGTTAGTGGTTAAGGACTGGATTTGGAATCAGGAAGACTTGAATTCAAATATTATCTCAGACCTTAGCTGTGTTACCATAGGCAAATTAGCTTCTTTTTCCTCATCTAGAAAATAACAATAATAATAGCACTTATCTTACAGGTTTGCTGTGAGGATAAATGAGATAAATGAGGAGCTACAAAAACCTTAAATCTCTGTATAAATGCTATTTTATTGTTGTTATTATTATTATTAGCCATTCCAGTTTTAGTTACTTAATAGAAGTCTCAATATCTCTCTTGATATGAAATAAACTGATATCTATGGCAGAAGTAGTAAGTAAAATGAATCTCTGAATTTCCAAGTTGTTTTTTATTGATATTTAATTTTCTCCCTGTCTCTGAGATGTTTTTATAGCTTCTAGAAGTTACCCTAAAAATATGGTCATTATATCAATAAAATTACTCATTATTGTTGAATATATTATTTTGCCTCTCAATGTTATATCTGAAATATTGCTAATGGACTATAAAATAAATCTTATATTTTCTCAATATTCTTAAATAATAAGAGTGCAACTCATCATTACAGAGGACAAAATTATATTGCCTATAGAAGTAGAGAAATGTAAAGGCATTGTCAACTCTGAAGGATGTTTTCTCACAAACCAGAGTCTACCACAATCTATCTACAATTCATCTTGTGAGTTTATAAATGTGATTTTTCAAAGGAATAAAATACATGTGTGTGCACAAATAAATACATATGCATGCCTATATCCCTATTTTTAGTTACACCTGTGTAAATATATATGTTTGTACTCAAGTACACACACATCAGAAAAACCAAACTATGCTATGAACATATGACAATCACTATACTAAAATAGTATCATTCTTTCAAGAATAAAAGTCAAAGCAGTATTTAGGATAATGCATCACACTTAGATTTATAAATTGACTCATGTTGAACTCAGCTGGTAAAAATTTGCCTAAAAGGCCAATTTGGCAGAAATCATTGGAAAGATTTGGTCTCCCAAGACTAATTTATTAGTGACTAGAGTTTGTTGCAACCAGTAGGTGAATATTAATCTATCCATTTGAACCAGTCTCTAAACTTTCTGTGGATTTCTAGCTAATCTGAAAGGAAGTGAAAGGAAATAAATGAAAAGGAATACTAAAACACTGTAACATAGTAAAAAAAAAAAAAAAAAAAAAAAAAAAACCAGTTCAAATTTTAGGCCAGATATTCATCAGTCATGTGACTTACTATAAGACATTAATTTTTCTGAACTTCTATTTCCTAATATTTAAAATGGGAAATAAAAAAACCCGCACCATCTTCTCACCAGTATTATTTTGATAAAAATATTTTGAAAGTCCTGTGAATGCATATTATGTATATATATATATGAATACACATGTTTATGCTAATATAGACTCATACACATATATATGTATACACACAAACATATACATATGTCATCCCTAACAAAATTTCCTTTCTTTTATTTTTTTTTATTTTCTTTAAATAAAGTAAAATAATATAGAATAATTAGGTTTTTATGTTTATTTATTCATTCTTGAATAATTTGGGGGAGATGTGATTGAAATGATTCCATTTCTTATTTATAGGCATTGGAATAATGAAATTCACACACCAAAAAAAAATTTTGTTTGACAATTTCAGCCTTTCCCTTACTATATCTTGATTTAAAAAAATTATAATAAGCCCCAAAGGAATTATATTCATCATAGTGGATTTGAAGTATATTCATCATTGTGGATTTTGCCCCTCTTCTTTATGCCACTTTAAATTGTCAACAAATGTAATAAATATAGCTAGACTGATAGATCAAACATGTATTAAGTATTTACTACTACATTCTAGATCCTATGTAAGCATTGGAGATACAAATAAAAGGAAGAAAAACAGTCACCTCTGCCCCTTCAAGGAGCTTAGATTCTAATCACAGAAGGCAACAATGAAGGGAACAGAAAAAATGGAGAAGGGTAGAATTAAAAGTAGCAGCATGATGTGGAAATGACTGAGAAGTGGCATGGAAACCTATTCCTGGGGAAATAATTTGAAGGCTTATCTATCAGATAAAGGGACCTAAGGGATAGAGAACGAGTTTGCTGTGGAATCGAGATGAAAGTCTTAGCTGGGATATAGGTAGCATTATAAAGTGAGAATTAAATATCATCACCACAGTCAATCAGTTTGTCAACTAACATTTATCAAATATCTTTTATGTACCAGAAAATTCTTCCAAATGCTAGAAATACAAAGAAAGTGGAAGGACTCAATCTCTTCTCTCAAGAAGCTTATCGTCAATTGGGAAATTCAACATGCAAACAACTATGTGTACATATTTAATATTCTGGATCAAGGGTAATCTCAAATGGAGAGAACAAAGATTGAGGAGTTGGAAAATCTTCTTGTAAGGGCTTTTGCTGAGACTTGAAGGAGGACAGGGAAGTCAGAAGGCAGAGAAGAAAGTCTTTTTATCCTTTCCTGCCCTAACTGTTTTTCCCTTTAAGATGTGACTATTTCTATTAACTCAAATTCTTCACTTCAACTCTTGGGTTCAAAATCTTAGTGCTGTATCTGACTTTTACATTTTCCCCATTTTATATATGTAACTAATTTCTAAATCCTGTTTAATATAATCTCCAAATTAACTTTCACTCATACATCCTTCTCTATTTCCTCAGCCTCTATTGCATTTTAGTCCATTATTGCCATTTGTTTAGACTATTGAAATAGTTCCCTTAATGAGTCTTTCTCTCCACTGCATTCCCTTCCCCACTATTTTGTAACAACATCTTTAATACTATTTATAGGTTAATAGTTCTTATAAAAAGATCAATTATAAGAGAAGAATTATGTCACTCCTCTAGAATCAACTAATGGCTTTGTGGACAGAGTGATGGGAATGGAGTTCAGAAGCCCTGAGTTCAAATTTGAGTTTAAACACTAACTGTATGATTCTCAGCAAATTGTTTAACTTTTCTATGCCCCAGTTTCCACAATTGTAAAATAGGATAGCACTGATCTCTCAGGATTTTGTGAGCATAGTGTATCATATAGTCATATACTATATAAATGTTTATTTCCTTCCCTTCTTCTGCTTAATGATTTCTTGTTGCCTAACAGTGAAAGAAAAAAGATTCTTTTGCTTGCTATTCAAGGCTTCTTCAAGCTGGTACTACATTATTTTCTTAGGCTTATCTCATTCTATTGCTGTTCTTCTCTTCTATCCTTCATTTGAGCATAATCACTTTCTGTATTTTACATATTCCACTCATCTTCTGGGCTTTTGTTTATGATATTTATCATTCCTAAAATTTCCTGTCTCCCCCGTTCACTTGCTGAATTCCTAGTCATCTTTTAAAGCTCAACTTAAACATGTTGCCTCCTCTTTAAGGACCTCTACTGGTCCCTTATTAAAAACATTTTCCTTTCAAGGCTCCTTATAGTACCTTTTTTTGTAGCTCTTGTAGGCAGTATATTATGTATTTATTTTTATTAAAGTTACTGTATATGTGCACATCATATCCCTTTACTAAGTTTCAGGAGGATAGGGAATTCATTTAATCTAAATTTTAAAACTTTCCCAGTGTTTAGCGTGCTGCTCTCCACACAAATGACATAATTTTATGAGACTTTCCACATCAGTTTTAGACCTTTTTTTCTCTCTTAGATTAGCTATATCACTCTTTCTATAAAGAACTTCAACTCATACTTCGCTGAAATATTGGAAGTCATCTGTCTCAAATCTCAAGTCACCTAATTGTTCTTCATTAATCTAGCAAGTGACCTCTCTAATCTTCCCCCCCAAAACATCCAGAGTGATATCCTATAGTTTGAGTTTGCCCATATCACTTCCAGGATTAAGAAGCTAAAGATAAAATTCAAATACCTCCACTTGGCATTTAAAATACTTCAAAATTTTGTTCTAGTCCACCTTCCTGATCTAATTAAATATAACGCTCCAGCCATACTGGCATACTTGTATTTTGCCATACAATGTATTTCATTTTTCTACCACTTTCTCTATATAGAACCTACCTTATGTCTTGAATGACTCTCCCATCGGATACCCTAGGAACTTTCAAGGCTCATAAAGAGCTATCTCTTTCAAGAAGCCTGTTCTGATTGTTCTATTTCCTAGTATCTTGTACCACATGAAAATCAATTTATATCTAATTATACTTATACATTGATAGTACCTATTAGATTCTTATTGATTGATTGAATATAAATAAAACTTAATTCTGTCCTCATGTTTCAGTAGAAGTAGAAATCTGTACCTAATCACAGATTACATATGTGAATAACTGCTATATCAATCTAAATATATTCATATTTCATATAAATTTTCATTTCATGTAAATATTAACTGATTTTGATTATAAGCATATCTTTAGGAAGAACAAGGATCAATGAAAATAATTCTAATTTCATATTCAATTAAACAATTCAAATCAATTCAATTAATATTTTATCATCCTATTGTAGGATTTCTTAACCAGGAAAGGGCTATAAACTCGCTCTTTTAAAATCTTTTCTTAACTATGTTTCAATATAATTGGCTTCTTTTGTAACTGTGTGGATTTAATTTATGCATTTACGATATTATACTGAGAAGGGAGTCATAGCTCGATCTGATTGAGAGAAGTTCCTTGACCAAGGATTTAATAAGAACTGTTCTTGCAGAAGCTCTTTCCTTTAGCATTTTATATTTGGTTGTGGTTTGTTCACATAATCTCTCAGATGGACAGCTCCCTGTCCACTTTTATAAACTGAGTATTCAGACATAGATTATTTATTCCTTGAAATTCAGTGTCACTCAGATATTTAATTAGCTTTCTTCCTAATACAAATAGCATGTTCCATAAAACTAAGCTTATCTGAAAAGTTGATAATAGTCTAATTGCATAATAAACTATACACATTCTCTTCAGACATGTTCCTACCTGTAAATTTTAACTGCAGGGAAGACCCACTTTTCTGTAATGCCATTCCTAAAAGCAAAAAAAAACTTAATACCTGAACCAGTGGACTTATCATAAAAATTTACATATTTCAAGATAAAGATATCTAAGAATCATGGGCTTGGAGTTAAAAGGAATACTAAGTGTAATTGAGCTCAATTCTCCTCATTTTACATATAAGGAAATAATCATCTAGAAGATCCAAGGTCACTCAGCTTTCATCCTTCATCCTCAAAGACCAATGACTTTAAGAGTATGATGTCTTGACTTGCAAGTGAATTAAATTGAAGTGATGCAGAAGTATACAGTCATTAGTCTCAAAAATGACTGGTGATAGGTGCAGATGCATTGTGTGCCCCTGGCTTTTTTAAGCTAAGGTCTTTCCTAAATCTCAACATTGTCTGATGCAACACCCATTCAATAGTAAAAGGTTACATAAGAATTTGTTAAAGATGACCTAGCTTAATTTCACAAAACAATCAATCTGGGAAGGGAAAACAATCTCTTCTTGGAAGAGGAAGAAGTAGCTCCCAGGTCAGATTGCATACAACTAACTACATTGGAAGAATAAAACATCAAACTTTCACATCCCTCTAAGCCTTACAGGGACTCTCTTTTCTGCTTGGCTTTCTACATTTAGATGGGTATCTCTTTAGTAAAAATAAAGGACCCCTTGATTTTCTACTGTGGTTTCATGCTGTTAGGGTGCCAGCCAGAATTACTGTAGTTCTTTTGTGGTTATTTAAACAGTAAAATAGAACTAAAAATCCTCCTACAAGACTCCACTGTTATATAAGATAAAGAGTTCTGAATCACAAATGCATTTTGCTAATTCATTTCAACAAGTATGCTTGAGCATTAATTAAAGGCCTCTATTTCAGTATTAGTTATTTAATGTATTCATATGAAGGCAACATCAAAGAAACACATTTTCTCTTACCCTGGATATAATTATCCAACTAAATTACTTATATGTAAAACTGTTATTTGTTTTATATCTATATATTATTCTTTTGAAAGAAGGTGATACCCCATATGACAGTAATTTACATCATTCTATTTGTTGTTCTAGTGAAAAACAGTGAAATATAATTATTAGAACTAGTTGTTAGGAAAAAGTATGGATTCAATTCTAAAGTCTCCTATATAGCTGGCTTGGAAGTGATCAACTGAAAAACTCCCTCTTTCCTCTGTCCCTCCCTCCTTTTTCCCTCCTCTCATTCCCTCATTTCTTCCTTCTTCTTTTCCCTTGCTTCCTCTATCCCTTTCTTCCTTCCCTCCCTCCCTCCCTATTTCCTCCCTTCTTTCAACTTCCCTCAATCCACATAGGGTATCATACCCTTACCTACAGATGCTCTTAAAAAAAAAACAAAAACATTTTCCCCTTCTTTTGCACCTCTGAACCCTTCCAAGATATTGTGGGGGTTTTGGACTAGATTTCTTTCTTATGGACCAGGCCTTAAGCCAAAATCAATAGGATTCTAAAATTGGCCACCAATAGGATCCAGGACAAGCCCTCTTAGGTCATTATTTGGGTCTTGATTGAATCATTGAATGTAAACAGAAATTTGCTTTGGCTAAGACCCTAAGGGTCTTCCCTTCTCAGATTCATCCATCCATTCATTTATTCATTTTTTTTTTTTTTTGACTAGGTGAAAGAAATAATGCTTTGCCTCAGGTGCTAGGTAGCCTTAACCACAGACTGGATGCAGCCTCAGTCAAACTGAGATCTGCTGAAGATCTTAGCTTTAAAAAGATCTAGGTCTCCCATTGCCTCCAGGGCTATTTGCACTTGTTCTGATCAGTATCTTTCCACTGTATTCAAATGGCTTTGGAGGGGAAAGTGAGGCAGGTGATCTTGCACATCCCTCCCTCACTTAAATCCAATTCACTTGCATGTCATGACATCAATTGTCTGATGACATGGTCTTTTTCAAGAATGAAAGACAAACACAAACCTCAGTGAGCAATAATAACCTCATGCTAATAAGTTTATGATTATATGCTAATATAAATTATACTTATCTTTATGCTAAATTATTTAAGTACTTCATAAATTCCAATGCTCTTTACTTGTAATCTATTACAAGTTCCACTGAGGTTTAGGTAGTCTTTGTGTAGTGGGAATATGACTAGGCTTGGCGATCAGGAGGGCATGGGTATAGATCCTAACTCTGACATATTAACTGTGTCACCATGAGCAACTCCTTTTTAGTGCCTATGAAGCTCTCTAAGACTATAGATTATAGATAACTGCCAATCTGCATTCATGGAAAACTTCCATACCCAACTTTCCTAAATAGATGAAGTTACAAGTACAGATTTTCTAGGTATTAATATTTCTGTGCTTTGATTTTCTTTATAAAGCTCTCTGTGTATCTCTGTCTCTGTCTGTCTCTCTCATACACTGTAGAAAGTATATAAATACACAGATACAGTAATGTCTATTTACCTCTCTACTTAGATAGTCTTTATATTTGTGTTTGTGTATAAATGATGCACATGATTGCACACATATCTCTGAACAATGTGTGTTTAAATTTTTAGAGAAAAATAAGATGGGAAATATAAATCTTGATACACAGAAAATTCTGACCTATGGCTTCATTTGTTTAGGAAATTCAAGGTATAGAAATTTCCTTCTTATCTATATATCTCATGATTCCATATTTCTATATTCTATATAATTCTATAAATCTTCTCAATATTTGTATTTATATATCTATGTGAATAGTCCCCTGAGGATTTGAGTATTTATATGAATACATATAATCTCACATCACTTACATAGCAAATCTTTCTACAGAAATAAAAATGCAATATCTTCCATAAAAACAATAAATAAACTAAGGTCTTGAGCCTTATATCCTCAGCCTAACATTGAACCAAGTAAATAAAATCCATACTGAGGTTGTTATATAAATATAAAATCTGTTTTATTTGAAGACAGGAGCAAGTAATCTGTAACAATTGATACAGAAATTTCCTTTCTAGCATTGCACAATTTAGCTAAATTGAATGTTCTCTATAATATATGCCAAGTCAGATCTTATATAATTTAGGTGGCTTTAACTGTTTCCCAAAAGCAAGCTAAATCCACTATATTGTTTCATAGGTTAAACAAGTTCACAAACAAATGAAAAGAAGTATCTTTGTCCCATGTACCTGTATGAATTTTTTTTCTTTCTTCTGTTATTTTTCTTGACTATGGAAATGTTTGCCTTGATGCAAAGGAAATAGCCAGATATCCTGGAGTCCATCATTGGGATAATTTGTTAACAATGGTAATGAATTTGAATCAGAAGGCCCCAATTTACAGCAAGATCCAAATGAAACCAAATCATTTGAGGGATGTCTTCAAGGATCATTTCATCTGACACAGAGCTGCTTCAATGTTTATTTTTGTGCATTGAAGATTAAGTGAAAATAGGTTTATTTGGAATATACACACGTATCAAAGAAACAGCCTGAGATTGTGTATTAACCAGACGATTTTTAACTATAACATTCTGCCCAATAAGCATCACAAAACTTAAGCTAGTCAGACAAAACTGATATTATTTTTCATTTCCTTTTCTAATTGCAATAAATTGAGATTATTTCAAACTATATGAATTCTACTCATTGTTAACTTCAGGAGAAAGTCATGTAGGGTGTAAGTAAGGAGAGAGGGAATAATTAAAAAGAGATTTATATCATCTATAAAAATGTATGAATACATGTACATGTGTGTATCTGAGTATGTTGTTTTCCCCTGTTAAAATATATATGCCTGGCAGAAATGTTTGATCTTTGGTATTTGTACTACCAGAGTTCAGCACAGTGGTGGGACAGAGCAGATGCTCAATTTATTGAGTAAACTGAAAAATTAATAAAATAACTCAATTTACTTGAGTTGCAGACTTAACTTTCTAGGAATCTATATGTAGACAGTGACCATCTGTTACAATTGAAGACAAATATCATTGTAATCCAATCCTGTCCAAGAAAATTATATTTATGTAGTCTAAATCTTATGAATAATTCTAACACTAGTATTTTTTCATTCAAGATTACTTTCAGGAATATTGTTACATAAATATCAGATGTGTGTGTGTGTGTGTGTGTGTGTGTGTGTGTGTACATATATACATACATATCTTCCAGTCTTTACTAGTTGGGAAATTAGAGCCATTGATATTTTTGATGCTTGAGTTTTTTGACATATGGTTTTACTGATTTTATCTTTTATCATATAAAATTATTTCTATAGTGTGACATTTTCAAATTCACTCTAATTCTAAAACTCACTTGCATTATAACATTGCTGGATCTTTACTCCATATGTCATATGGTATTCTTTGGATAGAAGAAAATTTGTTCATACTTATTACCTCCTAGATCTATATTTCAAATCTTGCAAAATCTATTGGTCTCCTGTATTTTATTAACATTGAAAAATCTGACAGAGATAATATTTGTTTAAATAGGAGTGTTATATTTGTAGTAATCTTAACAATGCTATGAGTAAATAAATCTACCTCCTTTTTTCCCAAAATATTTGTAAAATTAATTTAATATAAAAGGTAATGAAAATATACATTAAAAGGAAAAATTCCTGAATATCTGTATACAAAAAAAATTGCTTCTAAAGATAACATATGTGCCTTGTGATGAATATAAATTTCATTACAGAAAGCCTAAGTCCAAAGGTAACAATAAAGAAATGTCTATATTAGACATGAAAGCTAATTAAATTAAGCCATTGATGAGTTAGTATGATGCTATCATTTTTGGAAATGTTGATCAATCAATTTGTATTCATGAGTTTGAATCCTTTGATTATTAAATTAACAACTTGGCCATGGCTCAGAAATATGTATTGCTGAGTACGCTCTCATTCTGAACTTTAAGATTCAAGGTAACTATGATGTGACTTTCCCCTCTGGATAGGATGTTACAGTTTCTAATGCTTCTTTCTCCATCCCTCCTTCCTTACCTTCCTTCTTCTCTCTTCCTTTTCCTCTCCTCTCTCTCTCTCTCTCTCTCTCTCTCTCTCTCTCTCTCTCTCTCTCTCTCTCTCTCTCTCTCTCTTTCTTTCTTTCTTATTCTTTTGCTTTCTCATTTTATGGAAAATGTCAATTGCAAATTTAGAAGTTTGAGACAGCTAGAGAACTAGAGATAGCTACATATGCAGTTTGTAAGAACACTATACTTAAAGATTGCTAAAATTCTACCTGAGACACTTTCAGGCTATATGACCCTGAGGAAATCATTTAACCTATCTACCTCAGCTTTTCCCTTAAAAAGGGAGATAAAAATAGCACCTAACTCCAAAGGTTGATAGGAGGCTCAAATGAAAGAATGTATGTACATTTTTCCCAAATCTTAAAAAGTTATACAAATGCTAGTATTAAAATGCACATTTAAAGAGTTCCTTATTGAAAAATTGGAAATAGTTCACCTGTTCATGTGAAGCAACTACACATTTCTATTTAAATTTGCCTATATTTCAGATAGACTTCTGGAAATGGATGTTGGAGCATAATCATTTCTTAATGATTTTTGAAACCTCAGATGGGCTTTTGATATGCTTGATGGTTAACAACTGCTCTGTAGCTACTGCTCAAAATCTTTAATATCCACAAAGAAACATTAGCAAAGTGATTTTATGATCTCCCCCTATACCATTAGCCACATAATTTACATTAAAGCACTAACCTGTGCAAAACAAAAACAGCTGCAAACTGTCAACTAAAAAGTCCTAGATGAACTTGCAACTGCACACGGATCTCCGCTCAGCAGCTGTTAGGAAAATCCCAATTCCATCACTTGTTCATCCCAGTGGTGTGGTCAGTTTAAACAATTGGTCTTACCATAGTACAGAATCAAACTTCTCTATTGGTGAGAGAGTAAGCTGGCTAGGCTAATGATACTAGTATAGTTTTTACAAGGAGCACTATACAGCAGGAAATATAGACTACACATAAGGCTAATAAAGTGAAGTAATATCATTCCATGCAATAAATTCCATGCCATGTTCTTACTCTTAATAAATCTCTTCAATACTAATTCCCCAATCATATTTTTAAATTTTTGTATCCTGATCTTGTTTAATCTTAACTACATTGATAATTTCTATCTGTATTTAATCTAGAACTTTAGTCTAGAACTGAGTATGTTGTTTATACAGATATATTATCAGCATTAACCTTTATTGAACACTCAGATACTTTTAGAGCTACAGCAGATAACACAGTTAGACCATGTTCCTGGATGAAGGGATCATAAACTAAAATTGAAATAGCAAGCAAATGCTTTCTTGTTGAAACTATTCTCTAGTTGCCAATGGTACATTTTCAAGAATGACTATCAATAGAAGTTCAGTTATTATTTCCATGTACTAACTTGTATTAAAAAGAATTTTTGGAGAGTAGTCAGAGGTGGAGCCAAGATGGTAGAGTAAAGCCAGGAATCTTCTTGAGCTTTCCCAATTTCCCTGGAAAACAACATGAAACCAAGCCTCTGAACAGTGTCTGACTAAATAAAATCACTCTGCAGCTCAAGATAGATTGGAAAAACTTCAAGAAAGGTCAGTCTCACTGAGCTAAAAAGAGTGTTCAGCCCAGTGCAAATAGACTCTTGGAAAACAGGTGAAAGAGTTTTAATCAAGCAAATCATCACCTCAGACCCTCAGTCCTGGCTCAGCAGAGGAGCAAATCAGTGGGACGGTTTCCAGTCCCAGCTCAGAAGGTAAATTCTGGGAAACCAGGCTGTTTCCTGAAAAGAGCATCCTCTGCAAACACAAGGGGCCCCTGTGTTCAAAGCCAAGGCTCAGAGATGCACAAGAAGCTTGAGACAGTGCTTCCTTTACCCCAGAAGCAGAGTTTAGCCATAAAAGTTAAAAAAAAAAAAGAGGAAATAAAGAAAACAAAAGAAAATGAGCAGGAAACAGAAAAGAACCTTAACCATAGAAGGCTACTATGGTGGCAGGCAGACCAAAATACCAACTCAGACGAGAACAACATGTCCACAGAAGATAAGAGTGATATGAACTGATCTCTTTTATGAGCATTTGAAAATAACAGAGTTTAAAAGACAAATAAGAAAGGTAGAAGAAAAAAATGAGAAAGGAAATAAGAGGTATACATAAGAAAGTCAAAAGCTTGGAAAAGGAAGGGAAAAATTGTCTAAACAAAACATCTTTGAAAATAGAATTAACCTGGGTAGCTAGGTGGTGCAGTGGATAGAGCATTAGTCCTGAAGTCAGGAGGACCTGAGTTCATATCTGGCCTCAGACACTTAACCTTTCTAGCTGTGTGACCCTGAGCAAATCACTTAACCCAAATTGCCTCAGGAAAAAAGTAGAATTAATCAAATGGAAAAAGAGATGCAAAAACGGATTGATGAAAATCACACATTAAAAACTAGAACCGGGCAAATGAAAGCTAATGACTTTATGAGACAGCAAGAATCAATCAAACAAATTCAAAAGAATGAATAAATGAAAGAAAATGTGAAATAACTTCAATGGAAAAACAGGCAATCTTGAAAATAGATCCAAAAGAGACAATTTTAAAATTATCAACTTCTCTGAAGGCCATTACAAAAAAAAAACAAAAAAAAAAAAAAAAAAAAAAAAAAAAAAAAAAACCTTCAGAGATCATTAAGAAAAACTGGCTGGAGATCAATGAATTTGGCATGCAAATAAAAATGCTAGGGAAAAATAAAATTTAAAACCCCCATTTAATAACAAATTAGAAATTCTGAAACTCAAAGGAGAGGTTAATAAAATTGAAACTAAGAAAACTATTGAACTAATAAATAAAACTAAGACTTTTATGAAAAAACCAATAAAATAGATAAGCCTTTGTTTAATTTGAATAGAAAAAGGAAAGAAAAACAAAACAAAACAAATCACTATCATCAAAAATTAAAAAGGTAAACTTATCACCAATGATAAAGAAATTAAAGCAATAATTAGGAGCTATTTTGCCCAACTATATGGCAGCAAGTCTGAAAATTTAACCAAAATGGATGAATATTTTAAAAAAATATAAGTTGCCCAGCTTAACAAATTACTTAAATATTAGAATAATTAGAAAAAAAGAAATTGAAAAAGTCATTAATGAAATCCCTAGCAAAAAAATCTCCGGGGCCAGCCAGTTTCACAAGTGAATTCCACCAAACACTTAAAGACAATTAATTCCAATATCATGTAAACTATTTTGAAAAAAAAATGGTAAAGAAGGAATCCTGCAAATTCCTTCTATGACACAAATATTGTACCAATACCTAAACCAGGAAGAGCAAAAATAGAGGAAGAAAATTACAGACAATCTGACTAATGAATATTGATGCAAATATTTTAAATAAAATATTAGCAAAAAAGCTTACAAATTTATCAGCAGGATAATATACTATGAGAAAGTGTGATTTGTACCAGGAATGCAGGTCTGGTTCAATATCAGGAAAACTATTACTATAATTGACCATATCAATAACAAAACCAACAGAAATCATATGATAATCTAAATAGATGTAGAAAAAGCTTTTGACCAAATACAACATCCATTCCTATTAGAAACACATGAGAGCATAAGGATAAAGGGAGCTTTCTTGAATATAATAAGCAGTAACTACCTAAAACCAATAGTAAGCATTGTTTGTAATGGAAAGAAGCTGGACACATTCCCAGTAAGATAAGGGGTGAAACAAGGATGCCCATTATCACCACTATTATTCAACATTGTACAAGAAATGTTGGCTTTAGCAATAAGAAAAGAAAAACAAAATTAAAGGAATTAGAATAAGCAATGAGGAAATAAAACTGTAACTCTTTGTGGATGATATAATGATATACTTAGAGAATTTTAGAAAATTATCCAAAAACCTACTGGAAACAATTCACAGTTTCACCAAACTTGCAGGATATAAAATAAATCCACACAAATAATCAGCATTTCTATATATTACTTTAAAAAAAGCCATCAGGATCAATTCTGATGGGCGTGGCCTTCTTCAACAATGAGATGAACCAAATCAGTTCCTACAGAGTAGTAATGAACTGAACCAGCTACATTCAGGGAAAGAACTCTGGGAGATGACTATGAACCACTACATAGAATTCCCAATCCCTCAATTTTTGTCCTCCTCAATTTTTGATTTCCTTCACAGGCTAATTGTACACTATTTCAAAGTCTGATTCTTTTTGTACAGCAAAATAACTGTTTAGACATGTATACATATATTGCATTTAATTTATACTTTAACATATTTAACATGTATTGGTCAACCTGCCATCTGGGGGGGAAAGAAGGGGAAAAATTAAAACAAAAGGTTTGGCAATTGTCAATGCTGAAAAATTATCTATGCATATATCTTGTAAATAAAAATCTATAATAAAAAAAAAATAAGCCCATCAGCAAGAGATAGAGAAATTCCATTTAAAATTACTGTAGACAAAATAAAATATTTGGGGCCTACCTGCCAAGAAAAATTAAAAAAAAAACTTTTATGAACACAATTACAAAACACTTCTCACACAAATAAAATCAGATCTAAACAATTTGAAAAATATCAATTGTTCATGGCTAGGGTGAGCTAAAATAATAAAAATGACAATTGGTTTACTTGTTCAGTGCTATACCAATCAAACTGCCAAAAAATTAATTTATAGAATTAGAAAAAATAGTAACAAAATTCATCTAGAAAAACAAAAGGTTAAGAATATCAAAGGAATTAATGGAAAAAATTAAAAAGGTTGGTGGCTTAGCAGTACCAAACCTAAAACTATATTTTAAAAAACAGCAGTTATCAAACCATTTGGTACCACAATAACAGCAGCAATGATCAGCTAGGAAAGACTTGGTTCTTCTTAGTTGTTCAGTGGTTCAAAGCACTCTCAATAGACTTTGGATAGAAAATGTCATCTGCATCTAGAAAAAGAACTAAAGAGACTGAATATAAATTAACATATGCTATGCTTACGTCTTTTTTTTTCTGTTAATCTTCCTCATGGTTTTTCCCTTTTGCTCTGTTTTCTCTCTTAACATGATTCATACAGCAATGTGTTAAAATATATTTACAAAAAGAAACAAAAAATAAAAACACAAACACTATTTGGTATGGTTAAGAAATAAGAGTGTAGATCAGTGGAATAGATTAGATATACACTACACAATAATCAAGGCCTATAGTAATCTAGTTTTTGATGAATTCCCAAACTCCAGTTTCTGGAATAAGAACTCACTGTTCCAGACAGAAAACTGGAAAATAATATGTGAGAAACTTGGCATAGAACTACATCTCACATCCCATATCAAAATAAGGCCAAAATGGATTTGAGCATAGGGATGGTACCCTAAACAAATTAGGAGAGCAAAGGATAATTTACCTATCATATCTTTAAAGAAGGGAAGAATTTATGACCAAAGAAGAACTAGAAAACATTATTAAAGGCATCATGAACAAGTTTAATTACATAAAATTAAAAAAAGATTTTACACAAACAAAAGCAACAGAAACAAAGATTAAAAGGGAAGTATGAAGCTGGGGGAAAATCTTTACCACCAATGTTTCTGATAAAGGTCTCATTTCTAAAATATATAAATAACTGTGTCAAATTTATCAGAATACAAGTTATTCCTCAATTGATAATTGGTCAAAGGATATCAACAATTTTCAGATGATGAAATTAAAGCCATCTGTATTCATATGAAAAAATGCTTTAAATCACTATTGATTAGATAAATGCAAATTAAAAACAACTTTGAAGTACCATCAATAACCTCTTAGATTGTCTAAGATGACAGAAAAAATAATGATAAATATTGGAGGGGATGTGAGAAAACTGGAACACTAATGCATTATTGGTGGAACTGGGAAATGATCTAACTATTCTGGGCAGCAATGTAGAACTATGTCCCAAGGGCTAACAAACTGTGCATATTCTTTGACCTAGTATTATTGATCGACATCTCAAGGAAATAATTAAGAAGAAAAAAAGATCAACACATGCAAAAATATTTGTAGCATCTCTTTTTGTGATAGTAATGAATTGGAAAATGTGTGGATGCTCATCAATTGGTGAATGGCTGAACATATTGTGGTATATAATGATAATGGAATATTATTGTTCTATAAAAATGATGAACAAGGTGATTTTAGAAAGACCTGGAAAATTTATATAAATTAATGCTGAGCAAAATAAGAAGAACCAGGAATACATTTTATACAATAACAGCAAGAATGTAAAAAGATCAATTATGAAAATCTTCATTCTTCTTAGTGGTTCAGTGATCCAAGGCAATTGCAATAGATTTTTGCACAGAAAATGCCATTTGCATCCAAAAAAGGAACTAAGGAGACTGAATCCAAATCACCTCCTATACTCTATTACATTTCTCAAATCCATCTCTTTTTTTCCACTTCCATTGCTAATATCCCATTTTGGTATCTCATCCAGAATAGCAATGTCATATTCAGATAAAAGAGGGAGAGGTAGAGGCAAGAAGGTAAAGGCAGGAACTTGCCCAACCTTGCCCCCCAACAGCTATAAATTCTTTTAAATAATGACCCAAAACAAATTTTAAAGACCTAGAGCAACCTAAAAGATAGAGTAGAACATTTTCAAATAAAAGAGGGAATCACTAAACCATATGTAAAAATTCCTATGGGCTTCATATTAACTTAGAAAATGACATATTAACATTATGTTTTATTGTATTTTCAGTATTTTAATAACAATAATAATTTCATTACTAACCATAATGACATTTTTATCTGGTTGGATCCCACTTTGAAGTGTTATGGGTTGCATGTGGCCTGTGTATTTAACACCTCATACTGAGTATATTGTTTTATAACTATTTTATATTTATTCCCCGTCTGATACATCCTTTATAACATAATCCAAGCAATTTTCCTAAAGCACATAGTGATCATTATAAAAACAAAAAAAAAATCAAACAAATTTTAGCCTTCTCTGCTGATCACTGCAAGAAGTTTATATTTCTTAATCTTTGTGTTTAAAGCCCATCTTTCTACCTATTTAATGTTCTAGGAAAAATGTATGAGTCTTTATCTCTCATTACTATGCTGTATTCTACCTCCCTGTTTTATCTCATGTCATTGTTCCCTGTGCTTAAAATGTTCTCCAAACCAGTTTTTTTTTTTTTTTTTTTCTCTTGAAGGTCTTCCTCTGCTATGCAGGGTTTCCTGATCTAATCTCTGCTTAAGCTCAGCAATGAGTTATTTTTCTATCCTCTTTTTAAAAATTTGTTCAGATTTTTCTATTATGCATATTATAATTTTCCATGTTTTCAGTTAATTTAATACAAGTAGATTTTACCTTCTTAGATTGTAACATTATCCAAGGAAAGGAAACCATTGTACAATTTCCCAGAATCTAGCACAATAACCTAAATATAGCAGATGATAGATGAAGATGTTTGTTGTTGATTTTCTTTACACTTTTTTTTAACTCAAAAAAATCATTTCCAATCTAGCCATTCTGGAGCAGTTTGGTATTATGCTCAAAAAGTTATCAAAAGTGTACATAACCTTTGATCCAGCAGTGTTATTATTGGGCTTATATTCCAGAGAGATCTTAAAGGAGGGAAAGGGACCCGTATGTGCCAAAATGTTTGTGGCAGCCCTTTTTGTAGTGGCTAGAAACTGGAAACTGAGTGGTTGCCCATCAATTGGAGAATGGTTGGGTAAATTGTGGTATATGAAGGTTATGGAATATTATTGTTCTGTAAGAAATGACCAGCAGGATGAATAAAGAGAGGCTTGGAGAGACTTACATCAACTGATGCTGAGTGAAATGAGCAGAACTAGGAGATCATTATACACTTCAGCAACAATACTGTATGAGGATGTATTCTGATGGAAGTGGGTATCTTCGACAAAGAGAAGCTCTAATTCAGTTCCAATTAATCAATGATGGACAGAATCAGCTACATCCAGAGAAGGAACACTGGTAAATGAATGTGGACTACTTGCATTTTTGTTTTTCTTCCCAGGTTATTTTTACCTTCTGAATCTAATTCTTCTTGTGCAACAAGAGAACTGTATGGATCTGCACACATATATTGTATCTAGGACATACTTTAACATGTTTAACATATATAAGACTGCCTGCCATCTAGGGAGGAGGGTGGAGGGAGGGAAGAGAAAAGTTTGAACAGAAGTGAGTGCAAGGGACAGTGTTGTAAAAAATTACCCATGTATATGTTTTGTCAATAAAAAGCTATAATAAAAAAATAATTTCCAAAAAATTTATTAGGAAACCTATTTAGCAGACTAAAGCACTATCAATTCTTTCAAAGATAACAAACATTAATGGAATTTTTAAATAGTAAATTCCAGTCAGAGTTTTCTAAAATTCTTAGTTTATACAGTCTATAGAAGGCAGAATGACATAGTAGATAAAGTGTTGTTCTTGAATATTAAAAAAGGGTTCAATTATTCCCTAGAAGATTACTACAGATCAAACTCAGGACAATTCAATTAAACTCTCAAGTTTAGTTACCTCAACTGCTAAATGATGATAGTAACAAAACATAATAAGAAAGCTCTTTGGATGATCAAACATATCATTTATAGAATAACATACATTAATGATACAATTTATATAAAGCCTTTACAGACCATGAAGTATGTGTGTGTGATCTACATGTGTGAATATATATTCTTATACTGATGATACAAGAATGAAAGAAATAATGTATGACAAAAGCATGTATGAAATATCTCCAAGTACCAAACATTCTGTTAAAGATTAGGGATACATATACAAGAGGGATACAGTTTTTATTCTCATCCTGATTTGAAGACACAATGCATAAGACAGTGCTGCTATAGGATAGAGGGTAATGCTGGGAAATCCTCAATAATCAGCACCAGAAAAGTCTATGGCAAAGAAGTCAGATGGTAATAACTTGATTGAGAACATATAATTATATATCTTATAACAGAAGAGTAAGGAACAAGAAGAATCCCAGTTACCATCATTGGAAAGAGTGGAATAGATTTGATAGTCTGAATAGAATAGGTATTTGGAGTCCTTTTTTTTTTTTTTTTTTTTTTTCTTAAGGATAGGGATGTAGAGATAAATGTCAAAGTAGGAAAGGGGGAAAGGAAATGTTAGAAGGAAACACTCCATGGAACTTGCCCCACTTTTGACACCTAAATGTATACTGACTAGGGAGGAGAGGAAAAAGTATCATTCTGCTGTTGAGAAGGAATTCATCTGTAGATTTCAAGTACTTCAGAGAACACTCCAGTTTGTTTTTGTTTGTAAGCTTAATCTGTCATTAAAATCTTAGTTTAATTTGTTTTTTCACTATTTCTAGTTCAAGCATAACTTTTGGAGGACAGAGAGCAAGAAATGCATATGTTTGGTTTTTATTATCTTAAGCATTTTAATCAAAGAGAAGAACAAAGAACTTTTTTTTTTTATCAAAAACCTATGCAGTTTTAAACTTTAATAGCTTTTTGGACAATGTAGGCTGGAATAGTGCCTCTCTCATATTTTATTTTTTAGCTTTTTTTCATATTTTAGCTTTCCACTACACCCTTAAAATCTCAAAGGTGGAATACTTATTTCCAAATCATTTAATGTTCCTAAATTTTTTTCTGATAGTTTACTTTTCTTTATGAAGTTTAATCTGCCTCATTAAAGTGAAGGCTTTCTGTTTTAATCTGTCTTTGTCCCTGGATCTATTTCTGTCCTTTTGAGACTAATCTGTGGATGGAGTAACAAATCTCCAGAATAGTCAAGATAGTTAAACAACTTCTTGGCACTAGTTATTTTTTCTTCTTTTGTGGATTCAGGTGTCAGTCAACCTTAGTAACAAACACTAGAGCCAATAAACTTAACAGATTTCAATATTCAGTCCTCCCACCTCTTTTTTTGGAATCTAACGAATTCTACATTTAATATTGGTATTTGAATAAAACCAATTGTCAGAGAATAAAGGTTAAACATTGTGCTCTAAACAAAACCATATCACACTTACCTAAAACATACTCATTTTAATAGGGAACAATGTATATTTCTAATATCAGTACTCATCCCTGAATAAATTATTGTCTAAGAATAATTTTATTTAAGCAATCCTCTTTGCCTAAACAACCCTATTGTTACAGACAAAGGGTTCTTAATGTTTTTTGTATCCTGATCTCCCTCAGAAGATAGGGGAAGCCCATGGCTCCTTTCTCAGAATAAAGTTTTGAAATGGATAAACTAAAATGTAAAGGATTTTTTTTTAATTTTGGGAGGCAATCTGGATTAAGTAACTCGGCCAGGGTCAAACACCTAGTAAGTGTCTGAGAGGCCAGAGATTGTCCTGATTTCAGACCTAGGGCTCTATTCACTCTACCTCATAAGTATTTTAAAGGAAACCAATTCTATTGAAATATAACTAACAATTTAAAATATTTCATTTTAATACATATTACTTTATGAATCATCTTTGGGAGAGAAAAATCAGAACAAAAGGGAAAAACCATGGGAGAGAAAAAAAAAAAAAGTGAACACAGCATGAGCTGATTTATATTCGATTTCCATAGTTCTTTTTCTGGATGTAGATGGCATTTTCTAACCAAAGTTTATTGGAATTGTCTTGGATAACATTTTTCCCCAAATATTCATGGAAATTCTGAGAACCCTAATTAAAGACTATGAAATATTTTCTGCTTCCTTTACATATATTCTTAATCTCTTCATTTAGGAGATACAACATGGATACTATACAAGACATGGAGGTAAAAAGTCCTTGGCTTGAATTAAGCTTTGAACACTTACTACTTGTGTGATTAAACTCTTTCTCGACCTCTTTCCTCATTTGTAAACCTGAGATAATACTAAAAGTAGCACTTACTTAACAGGGTTGTCATGAAGACAAATGAGATAATGTATCGAAAGCATTTTGCAAACCTTAAAAGACTATATAAATGTCACATATTATTATAAGTTCCACATGGGCATTTGCTTTCTTACTTGTCCCAAAGGCACCAATGTTATATGTATTTAGTTAATAAAGACTGTTACAGAAAATAAATGGGAAATGAGATCTTTATTTCTTTAACAACTAAAACCATCCCCCCCCTTTTCAGCAGTCTCTTTGCACAAGGGGAAAAATATAAACTTCAATAAGCTTTTTAGTATTCCAAACAGTCTTTGAAATGGTCAAGATGTTCTATTTACATTTGAGCCTACATTCTGGATACTTTTCATAATATGTTAAATATGCAGAATCTTACTTGACATAATCTATAAGGGGACATAAATATGTCCCCAAATATCAAGGCTATTTCAAGGTAGTTTGTGAAGGAAACTTTAAAAATGCAAATTTGAGTTTTTTCCAGTAGATTTAATTTCATAAGATGAAAATGCAGATCACATTAATGTACTACTTAAGCATTCTATCTTTAGGTCATCTTCATTTCTCACCCCAAAAAAAGATGAAACAAGGAAAAAATGGTCTATAATTAGATTCACAGCAAATACAATTGTTTAAAACACACACACTCATGCACACACACACACACTTCCTAACTGTTTCTAAATTCTGTAATAAAAAGAATAATTATGATTAGGGAAGAAATTTATTTCCTTCCTTATAACAAAGCATAATATGTGTTATATTATTATGTTTTACATATATATATATATATAAAATAAAATTTATTTTATTGTCTAAGTAATTTTCTGACTTAAAAAAATCAAATTATTTAGTTGAACTATTTAATTCATTTGATAATGAGCATTTATTAAACTGTCAAGTACAAAAATGAAATGGTCCTCTCACCAAAGGATTTTATTATATACTCATCTCAATTATATATTGGAATTAAATAATACTACAAAATCATTCATAATTTTGCCTTCACTGTTACAATTAAACTATAGTTGCAATAGGCCATAGTTGATTGAGTGCTGACTTACAATTAGGATATTTATTAACCTTCAATTAGTCTCTTTGCTCCTAGATTCCTCCTCCTCAAGATTCTATAAATTCTGCTAAAACCTAAAGTTGACACCTATGTGAATGGAGGAAATTCCCACACCAAGAATTCCACAAACTGCTGAAATTGCAAATGGTTAGTATATTTGTATCATGCAATTAAGACCATTTGTCTCTGTCAAAAAATCTTTTCTTTATTTTCTCGATCTTGGAGGAAAATGGTTTTGTGCAATCCATTCCACTCTTCATACAATGACTAGGAAATTTATTAAATAACCATAATTATTTCTGTGTGCCTATTATTGCTTTCATGACTCGACCACCCATGAAGATTAGACTATGCACTTTAGCAGACAAATAGTAAGGCCTGGAGAAGAGTCACATACGATGGAGAGATGTGGAGGATTTTTCAATCAAACTGTGTAGATTGAATATTCACATGGATGAAACCATGAAGCCAATGAATGAAATGCTGGGCAGTAGGGAAAATAACTAACTCATTTTAATGTATTTTCTGGTACCTTTACAGAATCTTTGTACATATGCCAATACTAGAAAAAATACCACTATTTCACCTCTTTTCCAAGCATTTTTCAACTTAACAGAAACTTAATTCAAAAATATCTACTGTAACAGCCTAAATATTATAGGAAACTTTGATTTTTTTCCCACTGAATAAAAGCTAAAATATCTCTGGTTTCTAAAATGATTGACTGAACACATTCACTCAACTAGCATAAAAATTCTAAAATGTGCCATCACCATCTCTAATGCCCTCTCTTCTAACATTATACTTCTCCAGACCTTTGTTACTACTATGGGATTTATCCTATCCACAATTTCCAGCCAGAACATGGTAATTACATTTTTTTTTTCATATAAAGGTATTCTTTCAAAAGAAATATAGCAAGGTAGAGGTACTAAGAAAAAATTCTAAAGGAAGGAAATAGTATGCTACTTCCACATTCCATCCCCATTCTTTCTTTTAAAACGTTTCTTTCTCATGTAAGTGTTCAGATTATGGAAGAATATTTAAAAACATCCTTTAGTTTCACTAAAAATATTAATAAACAATATTTTTCCAGGCTAAAATCTCTTGAAAATTTTTCACGTTAGGAAAATGAATAAAAAAGTAAGGTCCTTTTCAGGGAACTGGATTAGCAGGTGATCACCAAAATTGAATTATTTTCTATATATAATCATTGCCTCCAAAACCCCTGGGAATGATTTGATCCTTCTAAGGGTAATATTCTCTTTTGGATTCAAGATTAAAATATTGATTGTAAGGAGAAACTATTTTAATTTGTAAGGGGAGGGGTTCAGTAAGGAACTGAGTGATTTTTATTATGCAATATTACTGCATTTTATCAGGTTGTGGAGGTATTTCTTACTATTTCAATATTTCTATAAATATTATCTCAAATTGTAGGGGAAGAGGGGAGCACAGAGTTAAGGGGAAGGAAGGCTATTATGTTGATTTAGATCTCATTTATCCTCCTCTTGCTCCTTCTCTTCCTCTTCTTTCTCCTCATTTTCCCCTCTTTCTCCTCCTTCTCCTTTTTTCTTTCCTTCCTCTCCCTAACTCTCTTCCTCCTTCCTCACCTTTCCCTCCTATCTTCTATGTCTCCCTACTTGAATTAATTTGGATACACATTAATGTGAAATAAATGAAATTATTTCTTGCAAATTTGAGCCCAATTCATAGAGCATTAGAAGGCATTAATCTTTGTTTCTTAATCAAATGAAAGGAGGAATCATTTCTGGATAGAGAGACTGAGGTTGACATCACATGATGGAGGTGACATTCGAAGTAGGCTTTTTAAGAAGGCTATAATTTCAGAAAAAAGTAGAGATAGAGTAAAGGATATTATAAACAATAACTATTGTGAAGGGGCAAAGAACAGAAGTGAGAAAGAACAGGTATTCTTGGACAGGGGGCTGGGAAGGTAGGAAGCACATTGTTAATGCAAGACTAAAGCCTAAGCTTGTTTTTGTCTTTATTTTTGACTACAAAAGAACAGATTTCTACCACTTCCCTATAAATATTTACTTTTATTCTGGATTCAAGCAAAAGAAAATCAAGAAAGAGAAATATACCACTAGCCACTATTTGGCAATATGGAAATATTAATTTATCTTAATTTCTGAACCCACAATTGACTAAAAATAACAACAACAAAAATGTATGGGTAGAGCTGCTATAGTTTAAAATATTTCTTTGACAAATTAAAAAAAAAAAAAACAGAAAAAAATCCAACACCCCCCCCCCCCCAGTAAAGGTTTTTGATTGAGTCAAATATTTTAAATAAGTTTTCTTTATTCTAGGTCTGATTACTCTTTCAATGCTCATAGGAGGATTATTGTGAGCAAATGTAAGAAAACATATTAAAGTACTAATAATAGTACAGAAAAATACACCTCTTTAAAAAAGCAATTATTAAATGTCACAATACTTAATTACAGCATATTTTTAATTGTGTGTACATGCATGCATATGTGAATGTGTGGAGAAACATTTTATTTTCAAAGACTGTTGATTATAAGATAATATGAATTTGCAGATGCTCAGAATGTTCATTTAGAATCATTGGAAAATTTAAGAAATAAAAATTAGACCTGAGCCAATTCATAGAAAATGAAATAAAATCAAGTTAGATTTATACTTTGCCTGAGTCCATTTCATTTACATGCAAAAGAAATCATTGCTACTGGAAAAAAAAATGCATCTACATGAGGTAGGATCTTTTAAAATAAAATATCAACTCTTCAATCTGTTCATTGTCTATTATCTTTGTGATGATTGAGACTATGCATATTAACAAAGACAGCCCCATATTTGTTGCTATTTTTAAAAAGAGATATTCATAGAGAGCTATTTTCAGAATTTATTGAACTTATAGTATGAAAGATCACCAAAGAACATACTAAAAAAAATATGGGGAAAGAGAAAGAGACAGAGACAGATAGAGACAGAGAGACAGAGAAAGAACTTGAATAAAGATAAAAACAAAACAAAATAAAACAAACAAAAAAAAAAAAAAAAAAAACTTTGCAGCTCCTTTGACAATGTAGCCCCCATTGATATGGGTTAAGATTCTTTTCTAATTCCCAGCCCCCATGAATTTCAATGGGAGGTATCTGGGGCTCTCCCAGCCCCCATTCTAATGATCTGCTCAGGTTTCTTCACGCCCTACCCCCAGCACAAACAGTTCCTTATCTAAAAACCCATTTAATTCTATTCAAATTCTAACCCTGGCTGAAACCAGCCAGTAATCAACCTGGGACTCCACCCAAGGGCCCCTTCAAGATTACCAAAAAACCCCCATTATAAAAGAGGGAAACTGGAGCCCACTCTTTGAAGGAGCCCCAAACATGGCATCCTTATGCCAACTATGTCAAGGGTTCCTGCCCACCCAGTGCCAGCCCTGGCCCTAGTGCCATCTACTTTCCAACCTTACTTCCAAACCCCACAATAAACTTCTTTAATTAATCTAGGTTTTTGGGTCTGTAAATTCCTTTACAGAGAACTCATATGCTGCTATTAGACCTCATTTAACTCTGTATCATTGTGCCGAATCCAAAGGGGTTGCAGGGGAGTTCTATTTGACTCCCTGGACCCCAAACCTGCCACTAGACCTCAATTAACCGGAATTTCATTTAGGTACCCCTTACCTAATTCTCATCACTATCACATACTGTTTCTCTATTCTATTCTCCTGAGAACTTAAAGATTATTTTTTAACTTCCATATTTTTGCTCATTCATTTGAAATGTCATATAGAAAGTCTAAGCAAGACAATCATATATAAAATTTCAAGCTTGCTTAGGACTGATGAAGAAATAGGAATTCCTACATCTATTCCCTGAAATGTTAAAAAATTATAACCAACTTGTGATTTAGGTGGTCAGAAGCCACACAATTCTAACATTTTTGGGGGGGATGACCAATATTAGTACTTTATTGCTTCATATCATTAATGAATATTAATGAATGGTACCAAAATACATATCAAATGTATCCCTAGGACCTAATGGATACATATTAAAAAAGCAAAGAACATATCTTAATAAAGCATGTTTTCTTACTGGACAATTATAATTTTAATAAACCAAGTTTGTCACTTTTATAAATAAATATAAGCATAGTCATAATATTACACACTATTTTATAAAAGTTAATTTTGGTTGCCTCCAATATAATTAAGGGTGCTCAAAACATTGAATGGACCTCTTAAAGAAAATTTACAGAAGGCCATAAACAAAAGTCAAATAGGGTATGTAGTAATGGATAAATAGTGAGTTCATCATTAATGAAGAATATCCACATTGATAGGAGCACAGATTTCCTAAAGTACTGAAGCATTTTTTCCTCAGACTAAAACATGTTGTATATGTAAAGCTACATATTTGCCTTCTGAGAATACTAAAAGTTGCTATAAAATTATTGGGTCAGTATAGCAATAACTTGGTCTTAAAAACATTTACAATATGAAGGATCTATATATGGAAATCTGTCTATTGAGGATTGCACCAAAACAATTGAAATATTTGAAAGAGCAGTGACTGAATACAAATGCCAAGTCCTCCCAGTCTTGTGCTAATTATTAGAAAAAAGATAATGAACCTGTCAGAAGGTACTTGAGAAAAATTAAAATATTGACACATTTCTAGATTCTTTTCAGACATCCTTGTATAGAAAACATCTATACTTGTAAATATAGTGCTATAACCTGCAATAAGTATATTTCTTGTTAAAAATACCAAGCAACCAACCAACACATACCTTAACCAATTGATTTCCACTTCTTAAAACTCAGGGGGGAAAAAAAAAACAACAACCTTGTAATTGGTTTCTTAAGAAAAACCTTATTTGGGAAAGAAAAATGTATAATTTCAATTTATATAAAGTCACAGTAAGTTAGCAAACTGAAATAGCCTCATGAAAAAGCTAATAAAATCTCTTTTAGTCCTTAAGGGAAAAAAAAGTGATCATATAAATTTACAAAATCAAAAGTTAATTAAATTAATATAATCAAAGACATGCCAATAAACTGAATTAATCAAAATCCTTCTAAGCATTATTAAATTTGTAAAATATCATGATAATTAACAAAGTTTAAGTGAAAAAACTTAAATCACATGCATTAAAAAGTGATCATATGAAATAGGCATATGTCAAATAATTAAAACAAGGAATATAACTGTTTTTTTCAATAAGCTAAAATCTAAATAGTTGAAAATTTAGTAGAATGGCTAAAAATCTATGATAATTTATTAAAAAGCCCTTGAAATTTAACATTAATAAACAACCCTATAAATGTCACTTTAAGATTTCCCTTGAATTTTCTAGATATAAACCATACCATTTCATAGTTTATTACCCATACCTGAATAACCTATTTTATAATTGGTCCAAAAGGGCAACACTATTAACTCCCTCATTTTAGACTTTATACCTCACATTGTTTATTTTTATCTTTGCTTTTTAAGCTTTCATGTCTCATGACTGACATATTAAATGTCCAGCACAGTTTTGACTAATTAAATAAATTAAATAGTTTGTTTTAAATAAAATACTTAACTTCTTTCCAAAAAGCTGGCTGCTCAAGAAATGGTGCAATTCAACAATGTTCCAGAAAAATATTAGAATTCACATTTGAGATTAATCAAAGAAAGATGTAGATCACAGAAAGATGTTAATGGAGCAAAATATAGTATTTTCTTTAAAAAAATAAAATAAAATCAGTAACACTGTGAAGATTCTGTCGCTCACACAATCCATACCCATTTTTTAGAGAAATCTGTCACTCAGATTTAACTTGTGATAAAAAAAGTACAATGGTTAATATTTAAATACATTTATTCACTAATCACAAACTTGTCTTTCCTTCAAAAATATTGTAATTAACTTAAAGGAAAAGTTTAAGGCTGTTTTTTTTTTTTTTTAATAAGGTTACTTAGCCTTATTAAATCTCTACAGTTTTCAGTGCTATTTGAAGAATAGCATAATAATCCAAAAGAGTTAAATGAATTATCACACTCACAAATTGTAGAATGAGGCTTTATGATGTGAACATAATAAGCCATATTCCTATCAGTAACTTACCTACCTTCTTATCTTTTTCCCTTTAGACTCAGGGAAAAACAGATTTTCTTCTTTCTTGGCAAGGTTAGCCCTTTACCAGTATCCTCAATTCTATCATTTCATGATTTTCATCTATAACTAGAGTAAAGGTAGTGACATCATACTTTTGAGATTTCTTAAAGTTACATAGTGGCATAGCTAACAGACGACAGTATTTTTAAAAAGTGATAGGCTACAATGTTTATCTGAATATTGTAAGAATGCATTTAATGAGGAAAAGTATAAAATTTACTTTTGAGTTAAAATATAATAGCTAACATTTATATAAAACTTCAAAGCTAGTAAAATATTTTATAAATATTATCTGATTTTATTATCACAATCTGGGTTACAGGTGTTATTGTTATCCCCTTATTACAGATGAGAAACCCAAGGAAAAAAATATCAAGAGAAGAGCTCTCCCAATTTCCTTCAAAAACCACATGAAACCAAATTTTCTGAACGGAGTATGACATAATGAACTGATTCTCAAGCTCAAGCTAGATTGGAAAATCTTCAAGAAAGGTCAGATTCACTGGGATGAAAAGGGGTGTTCAGCCCAGCTCAGATAGAATCTGGGAATGCCAGTGAAGAGGTCTTCATCAGCAGATCAGCAATTGAGATCCTTGATTCTGGCCAACTAGCAGACCAAACCAGAGGGACAGCCTTCACTCTCAGCTCTGAAGGCAAGTTGGTGGAAAACAGACTGTTTTCTATAAAGAGCAGGCAAAGCTACCCTTCAAACACAAAGGCCCCTCTGCTCAAAGCCAAGGCTCAGAATTGCACAGGAAGCTTGGGACAGTGCCCCTTCATCCCAGGAAGAGAGCTTGATTATGAAAGTAAAAAAAAAAAAAAAAAAGTATAAAAACAAAACCAAAGAAAATGATCAAGAAATAAAAAAAAAAACCTTGACCATAGGAAGCTACTATGATGTCAGAGAAGACCAAAACACCAACTCAGATGAGGACAAAATGTCCGCAGAAAATATCTCAAAGACTGATATGAATTGGTCTCAAGTGGAAAGAGATTTCTTGGAAGTACTCATAAAAGACTTTAAAAGAAGAGATTAAATTTGGTAACTTATTGATATAACTAGAAAATATCTGAAGATGGATTTAAATGCATGACTTCAGCCCCAGAACTCTACCTACTATATTACCTTACTCTTACCAACTTCATAAATAAAAGGTAGGGACTGTGTGTGAGAGTAAAAAAAAAAAAAAAAATTCAGTTTTTTAAAAAATATTCAAATATTTTACTAGATTGAATGCAATATAAGTAACCGTGTGAAATACAGCTTAAGAAGCAGCTAGGTGGCACAGTGAATAAAGCACCAGCACTGGAGTCAGGAAGGAGGGGCTGAGTTCAAATCCAGCCTCAGACACTTAACGTGTCCTAGTTGTATGACCTCGGCAAGTCACTCAACCTCAATTGCCTCAGCAAAGGAAAAAAAAAAAAAAGAAAGAAATGCAGTTTTAAAAGCTAATTTGATCAAAGTCTACAAGGAGAGGTATGAAGTCTAGAAAGATGGAATTAATAGTGAGACTCTACTGTTGTAGCTTCAGATCAATTGTGAAATAGTTAACACACCTCAGGAAGAAAATAAACTGGAAATCAAGCAGGAAGCTAATGCCATGTTAGAATCAATTATAGGAACTGGATTTAAGCAGAAGAAGAAAAAATGAGTTATGAAAGTAATTTTTATGCATTTGAAGGAATATCATATCAGAACAGAATTAGGACACAGCTTAAAGACGAAACCATATGGACATTGTATGTAAAAATTGGAGAGATATTCGGGTTAGAGGTAAAGATTATCAGTTATAATTTAAATAACAGTATTTAGAACTAGAAATGAGTTTAGTTCACCCTCAAGAAAGATCTTAAAGTAAGGCTTGGCTGATCATTTTTTAGGTATACAGGATATTTGTTTAGATACAAGTTAGAATACATTAATTATATCTGGTGCCCTTCTAAATCTAAATGCTGGAATTCTATAGACAAATGTAAAAGTCTCTGAAGATTTGAGCTATAAAACCTAGGCACTATACAACCTAATTTCAATTGTAATGTTATTTAAAAATATGCACCTAGAACAGATTATTTGAAATAATCTCTCCTGATGATTCAAGTTACTTAAATGTATTTCTTCCCCCATATTTAATATTGGAACTATTCCAAAACTAATTAGAGAAAAAGTGATTAATGGCCCATTGAATAAAGCAAATTTTCAGAATTTCTCAAGTACTTCTGTCACTGTTTGTTTTGGACATTGTTGCTAGTAATTTGGATAACTATAAAGTCTTTTTGAAAGCTTATCAAAAGACTGATTGTGCCATGCAAATTGTAAGTTTAGCTGGAGAACTTTATTGGCCTTCCTTTTTTATTTTTCCTTGTATAATGTTCTTTCATCATCATAAGTCTGAAAAAAAAAAGGGGGGGGACAGGACTTCTCCTGTGATCTTGTTAACAATTACCTTTAGTCATATATCTATAATATTCATAGATTATTGGTATATATGTTATACTTCTAAAATCATATTACTATATGCTTAAAAGGTCATTATTGAGGACTTAGAGATAATTCTTTCTCAGAGACTTGAACATGCTGTTTCTACAACATTCAGCTCCCAAGAATACAGAACACAAAAATCTGGAGAAAATAAATAGACTAGGGTCTCCTAAATGGTAATCAACGTTCTTTCAAGTAGGTATCAAAGCTGCATTTTTTTTTTTTTAAGGATAATAATGTACCTTTCCCACTGAATTCTTCTATTTCCAATTTTTAGCATTAAAATGATACACACTTTAGTCCCAAAAGCCCTGTCCCTAAAGACTAGTTGTGATATTGGAAATATATAACAGAAGGAAGGTTTCTGTGACATCCTCTTTTCTGAAAGCACGTAGAAGCATCTAATATATTTGTTGTTCAGTCATTCCGGTGGTAGCCAATTCTTTTTGACTCTATTTGGGTCTTCTAAGTAAAAGTACTGGAGTAGTTTGCCATTTCCCTCTCCAGCTCATTTTACAGGTAAGGAAACGGCTGTAAACAGTGTTAAATGATTTGCACAGGGTCACACAGCTGGTAAGTGTTTGAAGGAGATTTGAATTCAGGAAGATGGGTTTTCCCTGCTTCTGGCCCAGAGTTCTATCTACTCTGCCAATTAACTGTCTCATCTAAATCTTTAACTGAATCCATAATCCATATGTACAATATATGGGACTACACCTTTTTAGAAAGATTGGAAGAAAGATAATGATTTTTCATGCACAATATAGTTTAACACATCTTTATTTATTTTTAGCTGAAGCATTTAGGAAAAGGTTTGTAAAATATGAGAATTTCATCCAACTTTGTAGTCTAGTATCTTTCATTTAATATTGTATGGTTATGACTTATTTTTTAAGGGAGAGAAGACAACTGCTTATAGAAGTCTAACTGCCTTACTAATCTGAGAGTTATTCAAAATAACATATTTTCTCTTTGATAAGGTCACATTATATAAGCATAATTGTAGAAACAATCAATTAGGTACATCATATAAGGATCTAACAAAATCTAAGCATTGTCTTAAGGCACAAATATGTGTGTCTTAGGATTTCCCTGTACTTACTGTGAGGCCATGAAGAATTAGAATGGGCAACCGCAACCCCACATTTTGCTTTCTGTAAGCTATATGTGGCTTCTATATTCCCTAAATATGGTAAGTCCTCAATAAGTATAAAAAGGATAATGATACAATTGGATCTTAGAAGAACTGAATAAATAGCTTTATATGAATGAAAACTATAAGATAAATTTAAACAGTCTTAAAAGTGAATATCAAAAGGTTTATGTGACATGGCTATCATTACACAGCTACTGAGTTTAGGGGGCAGAGTATTAGCATTCTCTCAATCATTGTCTAGTACTCTTTTCAAACTTCCCAGCACTAAAAATGTCTTAGTTGGCTAACTTAAAAGCAATCTGAGGACTGAGATTATGCCTTTTTATAATCCTCTGATTTTGTAGTGAATGAACACTAGAAGAATGAATGAAAAAAATAACTGAATGTGCAAAAATAAATTAATTTTTCAAAACTGAGCAAGTAGCCAGAGTGAATTATGCAGATGCCAGTAGATGTTCATTGAGATGTAATCTTGCTATGTAAAAGTTCTTGAGGTTAATCCTCCAAGTTTTGATTATTTTTAATCTTCAATTTCCTTTGGTCACACTACTTACCTAGTTCGATAGTGGTTAAAAAACAGCTAATAAATTAGCAATCATTAACTATAAATGTTAAGAAATGTGTTAATAAAATTCTATAAGGGGCAGAAATGAAGTATAGTAAAGATACTTCTAATTAGATTTGGGACAAATTTGGCTCTTTGTTACAAAAATTGTGGCTTTCTCTACTGGGAAATGTTTAGTTTGATCCAACATTTTGATGCTTTCATTACTTAACAAAATGAGGAACAATGAAAAAAACAAAAAAAAATAAAAACCTTTCATATGTGAAGTTGAAAACAAACTAAGTCAAAATTATTTCAGTAGTTGGTCATTTAGCATTTAGCATCCTAAAATATGGATTTCCTATAGGGATACCAATCCCATTATTATTATTATTTTTAATAAAAAGTACAGATTGCCCATTAGAACCAATTCAGAGCTACAAAATTCTCTTTTCTGTGAATTTAAGCAGAGAAAAAGATTTGACAGGAGTCTTTGGAAGCATGTCCAAGTTACTAGTCTATTAGATTTTAAATGCTGCAGGTAGATTGGTGAGCTTGAAGTGACATAGCCAATTTTTAACCACAATCATTCCTTGCTTATATTTCTAAGGACATGGGACACTTTTCTAAGACTACTCTTCTTAATCAAACTTGAATTTAGTGATCTTCCAGTCTATTGGAGTAGGCAAAAAACCCTTTTAATTTGTATAAGGTTTTGCTTCATATTCCCTTACTTGATATTATGGCAGAAAAAGAAAGAAAAAAGCAAACACATATTATTGGAAGAAAAAAATCCTGTACAGGACAGTGGGAAGTGAAATAATTCCAAATGATGGCCTGTTTTATATCTAATATTTTGTATTTGCACTATTGCTGATGTTTGTAGTAATGCTGCAATTTAAGGGTAATTGTAGATGAGCTTTTTGTATTTAACTCCACAGTAACTGACATTTTTTAATTTCTCAAGAATCATATAAGAGGCTATTAGATTCCAATTACATTTCAAAATACCTTCTATTTTTATGTCTGCAGATAGCCTTTCAGAAAAACACAATCTACAATTTACATGAAAAAAAAAAGGAAGGTATTTGTTAAAAGTACATAAAGCATCACATTCTCAAATTATTCAGTATTGATGGATTGGCGTAGAAACAGAAAAAATGTATATTTAAACAAGTTATTTTGATTCCATGAATTTCATTTTCTTACTGATACAATTCAGGCAGTAAGAATATAACCACTTTGATTCAATTATGTAATTAAAGTTTTAATAGTTCCATAAAATCTAGAACAGAAAAGAATAACTTTCTGCAACAACAAAGTGACCTGGAAAACTACACATTAACATTATCTATGCTCCATTTTATTTTACTTTATTTTGTTAAATATTTCTGAGTTACATTTTAATGTGGTCCTAGTACACTCTGGCATGTATAAACCCATGGTAAGAATACCAGTCTCTTGTCATCTGTTTAATTACTCTGATGTATTTGAATACTAGAGTTGGAATCAAAAGAATCTGAATTCAAATCTACCCTCAGATATTTGTTATTTGTGCCTTATTCTTCTAAATATTTGCAGTGTTGCATTTTTTTTCCCTTTTAGAGATGGGTTTGATTTTTAGAAATAGATAAAATTACTTTTAGTTTGAATAATGAAACTGATTTTCTTGTGTAGCTCCTTTAGTTGATTTTAAAATTGTGTCCAAAAAAAAAAAAAAAAAGAAAGAAAGAAAGAAAAAGAGAAAAAGAAATAAAGGAGGTCCAAAAATATTTGTTAGCACAAATGTTAGTCATATTAGCACAAATATATAGTATGGTAACTACTCTGAATAACTATTCTTATTTGTATCCATGAATTCTGTTACATTTATTTTCACATTTCTTATATTTATACAAATATTGTGCCTACTCCTACAAATATTTGTACATTTATAAACATAAACACATACATATTCATTCTTTTAAGACAAGGAAAGATCCATTGTGTTTGTTAAGAAATTGTTCCCTAACATCCTTAATGTGGTCATAAATGATGTATTTCAGAATAAATTATTTATCTCTCAATATGTGATCCAAAACTAATTTTATGTTAAAGGAAAATTTTCTCCTGTTAATCACTTCAAACTTCAAAAAAGTTAATTACCTTTCTAAGATTGCAGCAAGAGAAAAAGGGGAAGCAAACACTACCTTCAACATTTTTTTGGGGGGGGGATTTCCATGATAGAAACCAGTTAGGTAACAATGAACTGAAGTAAATAAATTTAAACTAAATTACCAATTCAGAAATTTCTAGAATAATTCAAAGTATTAAGAGGTCCCCATAATAGCTTCATGAAGAGACTGTCCTGTTGGACTAATAGTAATTTTTTTTTTTTTTTCTGAGTGAATAACTGTAAATGGTTTTGAGGAAGTAATACATAATCTGGTATGGACAAGTCCAAATATCCTTTGAACTCAGCATGTTTTCAATGTTCTTTACATGCATTTATTCATCACTTAATATGTCTCATTGTTGTGATTATGAAGAACTCCTCCCCACATTTTCTAGGCCACAAAAATAATGAAGAGTTTTAACTTTGCAAAACACTAAATAAACACCCCATTTTTTCTTTCCAAAAACCCTGAGAATCAGGTGCTATTATTTATCCTTCTTTTACAAAGAGTTAATGATTTGCCCATGATCATATAACCAAAAAATATTGAAGACATGACTTGAACTCAGATCTTCCTGCCAAGTTAATATCATTTAATAGTATTGAAATTCTCCAAGGGAGCTTTCAAGTTATTGTACTCACCAGGATATATCACTGGAAACAAACAAACCAACAACAACAACAACAATAACAACCAAAAAAAGCCCTAATTTGTCATTTATTTCTCAAATAGTCAGAATATTATTAAAATACCAACATCAGTTTGAGAAGTGATTAAAAAGCAGGGGAAGAGGAAAATACAATAAGGGTTTTGCTTATTTGAAAATGGAAATAATTATTTGAAGTTTAAAGGGTTATTTTCTTATAAAAAGCATGGCAATTTTTTTTCCATTCATGTTTTGAAGAGAAAAAGAAAAAAAAGTGGCATTAAATAGTTTCAAGAAATATGTAGATCTAGGCAGCTAGATTCCTGGAGTCAGGGGAACTTGAGTTTAAATCTGGACTCAGACATTTAACACTTCCAAATTATGTGATCTTAGGCAAGTCACTTAACTCAATTGCCTCATCAAAAAGAAACAAAACAAAACAAAAAGCAATACTGGAAGACAGGAGCTATTATTTTTAAAAGAGAAAAATATTCAGGTCCTATACGTGGAATTTTTTTTTTTTGGAATCAGAGAATATTAGTCATTTAGAAGCTTTATAAATGATTTTCTACAAAGTTCTTTACCATTTAGAATACCCAGTTTTAAAAAATGGTTTATCCCTTTATATTAATGTCTGTTTTATTCAAAGGCATTTAAAAATGATAGCAAATATTCTTATGTAAAAGCCTTTTAGCCAATGACCTTAAAAAATCAGAATGGGTTTGTTAGATCATATGCAGAATTTGAGATGAATTTCTATACTTGTGGCTAGTTTGACTCCTCCAAATTGATCTAGGTTTTTATAGGTTTTTAGAGGTTTAATCAGTAAACTTCAAGATTCAAGCTACAAATCAGGTTTCAAAAAGAGGTACAGACATTTAGTAGCAATATGACTATACAAGTCACTTATCTCTTTGTCTTATTTGTCTCACATATACAATTAGTAAAATGGCACCTGTTTATCAGAATAGTTGGGAGAGTTAAATGAGAGACTATTTGTAAAGGGTTTTTCACAGTGCCTAGCATGGAATAGTACTTAAAAAATACTATTTCCTCCCCAGACTCTGTCATCCAAGGACCTGTCTACCCATTTGAAAAGGTGAAAATATAGAGAGGATTACTGCCTGAAGCAATAAACCAACCAACAATTGTCACTATCATCTAGTAGGCAGTGTTCTAGCATTGTGGATAAAAGCTCAAGAAATGATGTAGCTCCAGCTTAAAATGAACTAGAATAGCTGCTAAGCAATAGAGGAGTTGAGATCACCATAGATGGAAGGAATATCTACATGAATGAAATTATGGATGAATGAAATAAACATTAATGGTGGAACAATTATCAAAAAAATCAAAGTGCAACAAATTCAGATGCATGTGAATATCCAAACTGGAAAAGAGATCCCCAAATTTAGTCAATCATGAGAACCTGTAACTGGATTTGGACTCCAATAAGCATTTTAATCCTAGCTGTTACTTTAATAGCTGTATGATTTTGTACCAATCTCTTAACCTCTTTATTTCATCATCTGTAAAATGAGGTCTCTTCTAGCTTTGTTTTTTGGGTTTGTTTGTTTGTTTTGTTTTGTTTTGTTTTTTAACAATGAAGTATGGCAGCAAAACTGAGTATATGAATCAATGAAAGGGAAAAATAGCTTCACTGTAAAAGGATGATTTAATTAATTCCTCCCATTACTTGTTTCCCTTGTTCTATTGGGGAGGGTGTCTTCCTGTTTACTCTTTCCCTTACTCCTATACTATCTTCTGACTTCTATATGATTTAAGGAAAAACTGGAGATAGATTGGTATTCATAGGCATTGATGACTTAAAGCAAAAAATTAGATAATAGGAAGATTTTGTTTAGTTCATAAATAAAGATGGTTTTTCCTCCCACAAGCAAACTTTTATGGGAAGAGATTTTTTTTTAATTCCACTAGAAGTGACTATAATTATTCTATAAATGGCTTGAACATATGGAATACTTGACTCTGAGCTGAGGAACTGAGTGTTATTAAAACTAGGATAGCTGCAAGCTTTCTGAGTTTATTAGAGGTGGATTTCCCTTTCCTTATCATTCATTCTGTACTTTTGAGTTACTGTGAAATTTGAATGAAATTATACCACATGAAGGGTGGGGAATGAAATCCTTGTGAGAGAATTTCATTGCTGAAACAAAGGTCTCATGGTTAATTAGCTCATGTATACATACACTGTATATCAAGTAGTCCTGTGTTGGTGAAGGAATGATTAGATAGGGAATGTGCTGAGGTAATAGGAAAAAAATATGAAGAGAGCACAATTTGAGTTAATATCTACACATCATTTTCTGTAACCACTTCACAGAAGGGGGTCCTAGTTAATTAGCTTTCTTTAGTTAAATGGAAAATGTGGAAATAGGAACAAACTTACTTAGGACATAATTTGGTGTATATATAAGCTACAGAGGGAACCATTAAGGAATTGTTTCCCCATACTCCCAATTATGGCTTTGTTTTTCTGATATTTGCAAATTGTAACAGTGAAAAGTGACCTCCAATTACAAAAACTTTACTCCTTTTTAAATGTGGATAGTTAGTTGTATCATAGGAAACAATTTTTCATGGAATTTTATCTAATAATATATTATTTAGATAAATTGTTCAATAATGATTTGAAATTCCTAAATTTAAGTTTCATAGAGAATGAAAATAGCAAAAGTCAGTCATGCTTTCAAGGAATACACAATATATACTGGATATATTGGGAATAACGATCAAAGGGAAGGTATTAGCATTAAAGAGATTGGGGAAAGGCTTCATAAAAGAAAGAGAGATTTTCACTGGTACTTAAAGGAAGACAAGGAGAGAGAAAATTCCAAGCAGAAGAATAACAAGTGAAAAAGTCAGAGCAAGGAAATGATATGTCTTATAATAATTCTATAGTCTCATGATGGCTCACAGAAGATTTCTCTCAGTTTAGTCATGAATGTCTTCCTCACCTCAATCACAACCCACAACATGGGTTTGTGTATGTGTGTATATGTGTGTGTATTTATTGCTTGTCTCTCCGTGTGAATTTACAAATATTTGATGACAACTTCTGACAAAACTATAATAATAGTATCCTTTGCTTCCCTTGTTCATTTTATCTATGCTCTGTTGAAGTCAGAAATAGTAAACACCTTCTATGGATGCATATGCATGTTCCCTACTCCATGCAGATGCTATCTGTACAAGTATCTATTAAATCAAAATGGCTTCATCAAGAGGAGGAGGAAGATTAATCTAGCTTTTGGGCTAAGATTGACAGCTTACTTCTTATCACCTTACAATTTAGTAACACTCCCATCTGAAAGTATATTCAGACTGGGAATTCTTGGTTGAGGACATATCATTATTCCGGTTTTATTAGTATGGATAGATACTATGTAACTCTGGAAAAATAATTTAATATATATTTGTCTTAGTTTTCTCAACTATAAAATGGGAATAATAACAATAACAAACTCAAAGGTTTGTTATGAGTATTACATGAATTAATATTTTTAGAGTGTTTAACATAGTTCCTGACACATAATAGGTGCTTAATAAAAGTTTATTCCCTTCCTCTATTTCTTGAACTATTTTAAAAACTTAAGGCTATATTAATACTTTGTTTTTTTATTATTTGAAGCAGGCCAAAATAAATTATAAATATTCTCACAATGCATGAAACAAGATTTCAAATAAAACAAGGCTCTCTGGAAATGTGATTCATGATTTCAAGTACCAATGTACAGAAATAACTTCTTCATATCACTTAGATTAGTCATAAAGTTACCTTTTATTCATTTCTACACTTTAATTTATTGTGTCTGTCATTCAGTTCTATTTTGTGCTGAATTTCATAACAGGCATGGGATCCATCCATAATACAATGATAGGTGGAAATTTACCTATTATTCCCTTTGGAAGCAAGGGAGTCTTGTACATTTGCTGACATATAATTACTTTACCTTTCATCCCCAATGTATTGGGAAAGCAATCCATTGAATAAAATAAGCTTTTTTTATTCCTCATATTGAGTATGAGCTATAAGTGAAAGAGCAAGGAAATGGTCCTTAATCTTAATTTGCATGGAAGAATATAAAATACTGCTTTCCAAGGCAATCAGCACAATTTAAAAATTTAAATGTATGCAACATCAGACACTTTCCTAGATGCTAGGATCACAGAATGTCCAAGAAGAAACCTTCAAAATCATCTAATCCAACAATTACCTTGTAGAAAGGAAAAAATATAGGAAGAATATGGCTTTGGGAAAAACATTTTACTTTTCTGGATCATACTTTATCTGCAAAATGAAAGGTTTAAACTGGATCAAGTTCTTTCTACCTCTAACACTCTACCCAAGATCACTTGGCTGTTCCATATCAGACTTAAAAATGGAATTCAGACATGCAGATATTTTCTTAACTTCAAAAAGTATGTGGTAAATCTTTATGCCAGAATTTAAATTCAGGAATTGTGCCATGAAAAGCCATTTATAGACTGCAAAAAAAATGTTTAAGGAAGGAACAGAACATCTTACATTATTTTCTTTTTTTTATTTCCATTCATTGTTCTACCAACTATATCATACAACAAGATCATTTTTATTTTTGATTCAGAATACTGGGAAACCTCTTTCTGGTGAAGTCTTTCATGATTTAAAAGCCCAACATGATACTTAAAAAGTAATTTTTAGGCATTTATCTTGTCCAAAAAATTACAATATTACTTTAGAGAATGCAAGTTTTCCTTTATATCAAATTATCTTTAGCATTTTCTGGGTTTACCCTTCTCTTTGCTTCTATCCATTCACATGGAACCTGGCACATATGAACATTTATTCTATGAATGGATGGATGGATGGATTTTAGAAACTGACAATATTTTTTGAAGATATCTACATCTAAGGAAAAGAAAGTAGTGTTTTTTTTCTTTTTTCAATGTTTTTTTTCTGAATATTCTAAATATATTTATGATCTGATAAAATATGATTTTATTCTTCCACCTTGTTTAAAAACTATTAACTGCTATATAATACTAATTACATGAATATATATCTAAATTGTCTAATTTCTAAAGAAAAAAAATGGCAGCAACTCAGATGCTAAGGATTATATTCAGGGGACTGCAAATGCATATCTGAAAGAAAAAAGGCAAAAATTTCCATTATTTCCTGCCTTATGGCTTATATTCTTAATGAAGGATCCTACCAAATTGCTAAGGATGAAAATTTTATACAAGCTTTAAGATATCTAAAAGATGTGGGCATCTATAATACACATGATAACTATATCAACATAATTAAAAAGTCTTCTTACAAAAAAAAAAAGTGATTTAAACAGTTGGAGAAATATTAGTTGCTCAAGGGTAGACTGAACCAATATAATAAAAATGAATAAAAATGACCATGCTATCTAAATTAATTTACTTATTCTGCATCATACCAATCAAATTAAAAACAATTATTTTCTAGAGCTAGAAAAAAGTAACAATATTTATCTGAAAGAATAAATGTCAAGACTATTAAGGGAACTGATGAAAAAAAATAATGCAAAAGAAGATGTCTCAGCTGTATCAGAGTCCAAGCTATATCATAAAGTAACAATCATCATAACTATTTGGTACTAGCTAAGAAATGGAGTGATAGATCAGTGGAATAGTTAAGGTACACAAGAAACTATTAAATAACACATATTATCATTACTGAATTGTTGAGGGTAACAGGAAAGAAATGTAGGATAAGATTCTAAATGTCCCATTGTGTCCAATTTTTCTTTTTGTCCTTTATTGCAAATGAATCCGATTTGATTTTTCAATGAAATATTGCCATTTTTAGAATTTGTGTTCCAACTCCAAATCCAGGTACTTGAAACTTCATTTTTTTTTGCCTCCAGCTGAAATTTTAATTTTATTTGGCCACAATTTAAGAATAGTTATTAGCTTTCATGCCCCTCAAAAGCTTTGCCTATAGTTTTATCTTTCTGGGAATTTTTAGTTCTAAGAAAAAGAAATGGTAAACTTTGATTAGATAGTGTTGGCTAACACATAAGTTGGAATGTATGAGCAAATTCCGAGCAAACACTGAGATCAATGTTTTTCTCTTTCCCCTCCTTTTGATATATTGGAATGCTGGCAAGTATAACAAAAACTATATCACTCTTTTATCTTTTTGACCTTTCTTTGATTCAAAAGCAGAACCAAAATGAATAGAGAATGGTGGGCTAAGAATAGAAATAAGGGAGAGCATTCATTTTTGTTTATTACAGAACAATTCTTTTCATATCTATTAATTTTCCTAAAAGCATTGTGTTAATGACCTTGGTTTTGTTTTGTTTAAGTTTCTGGAGAACAAATTCTTGAAAATCCAACTCAAACTGAAAATAAAAATCAAACCTGAATGGTAACAAACAATACTTGTAGACTTAGAGCCATTCTGTCTTAAAAAAAAAAAAAAAAGTTTATTATGAGAAGAGTAATTAACAGATTTTGTTCCTTCTTTTTGGCTGTGGAAATTCATGAAGAAAATATGCTCAGGTGTTCATCGTGAGAGAGGTGTACCAATGCAGTGAGGGCTCACACAGATGAAATCATAATTCTTTCTAAGAACTGAAGAAGGCATCATGCAGAATTAGCCAACTGTCTCAGGTAAACATTGATAGATACCACAAGTAAAAATCTGAGTATATCACACTTCACCAAGTAAGTCTTTTTGGGACAAAAGAATTAGAGTTATATCTCTTTCTCAAATAGTTGCAAATTTGTTACAGGTGGATACTATATTCTATAATTGATTTGTATGAGAGAAATTGAATTGCAGAAAGCAGTCAGGGAAAAAGAGCTTAATGGATATTATGTTATTGTGGCATTTTATATTTCTTGGTCCATCTGTGATTTGAACTTATGTTAAGGAACAAGAAGAAATACATTTACAATGTAAATTTGATTTGAAATATAGCTACAAATAGGTGTAAGTATAATAACTATGTTTGCCTCTATGAGTGAGAATGTATCTGGATGTTTAGTATTTATGCAACTACATGTACATATGTAGCATTTAGAAATCTGCCAAATAACAGAAAGTAATCAACAATTGATTCTATTATAATCCCTATAGAAATTGTAGAATAAAGTGCATGTTGAAATATTTTACGTCAAAATTTGAACAAAAAATTAATAAAATTTGTTGAATATATAAATTAACCTGAAATCTTGTTGATCAGACTAACCAAGAGATAAAATAGATATTTAAATTGTTTAATATAAAAGGGAAAGTAAGAGGATGCTCTGGAATACCAGGTGTCTTTCAGGGAACAAATAGTATATTCCAAAAGGGACAAAGTAAGAGAAAAAATAGACTATCCCTTCCAACTTATCTGGAAGAAGTTCTAGTGGAAACCTGTAAGCTAAATGGAGTGTAGAAAACCAATTTGTGAATTGCAGGACTGAGGAAGAATAACACAGTTTTGAAAATGAAAGCTGATAAAAGAAATTGGAACCATTTCACCTGTTTTCATTTAAAACTTCAATCTTTCTTCTACTGATTTAGACAACAGAATTCAGCATAATGGAGCAGTAAGGAATATGAACTCGAAAGTGACAGGGGGATATGCTTCGTATAATTTACAGTGACCAAAAGAAAACTAGAAACTTAAAAAAAAATCCAAATACAATATGTTTAATAAAAGTCAACTTGTCATTACTGATTGTTTTTATGTCCCTGTCTCTATGTTGATGTCTTGTTAAATTTATTAACTTCATTGACTTCAGGGATTAAACTTTCTTCTCTAAAGCAACAAAGTACAGAATTTTATGCTCTATCTGAATGTCCCAACTCCAGTATCATATGCTCAGTATATCCAACCTTAAGCTTATCACCTTTCCTTCTAAAACCAGCCCTCATTCCATTTTCTAAATGGCAGCCTGTTAGTCATGTCCAAAGCTTTGGCAACCTCTTACCCTCTTCCCTCTCTTCATCATACATGTCCATTAAATAACTGAGACCTATTAATTGTAGTTCATATTTGTTTCTTCCATATCCTTCCTACTCTTGCTGTCATCATCCTATTATGTTAGTAATACCAAATTACCCGAATAGGTGCAATATCCTTTTACTAAGTTTTTGTGACTCTTGCTCCTCACTCCCCCAATCCATTCCTCATTGCTAGAAAACATTTTCCTTTTGCAGAGGTCTAAAAAGTTACTCTGGGCAGCTAGATGACACAAGTGGATAGAGTGCCATGCCTGGGCTTAGGAAGAGCCGAATTCAAATCTGGTCTTAGACATTTACTAGCTATGTAACTCTCAGAAAGTCATTTAACTGAGTTGCCTCAGTTTCCCCATGATCTAGAGAAGAAAAGGGGAAGTCCTTTCAATAATTTTGCAATGATGGTGGAGTTGTGAAAGAATCCAGCCATTCTGGAGAGCAATTTGGAACTATGCCCAAAAAGTTATCAAACTGTGCATACCCTTTGACCCAACAGCGCTACTACTGGGATTATATCCCAAAGAAATACTAAAGAGCGGAAAGAGACATATATGTGCCAAAATGTTTGTAGCAGCTCTTTTTGTTGTAGCTAGAAACTGGAAGATGAATGGATGTCCATCAGTTGGAGAATGGTTGGGTGAATTGTGGTATATGAAGGTTATGGAATATTATTGCTCAGTAAGAAATGACCAGCAGGAGGAATACAGAGAGGCCTGGAGAGACTTAGGTCAACTGATGCTGAGTGAAATGAGCAGAACCAGAAGATCACTGTATACTTCAACAACAATACTGTATGAGGATGTATTCTGATGGAAGTGGAAATCTTCAACTTAAAGAAGATCCAACTCACTTCCAGTTGATCAATGATGGACAGAAATAACTATACCCAGAGAAGGAACACTGGGAAGCGAATGTAAATTGTTAGCACTAATATCTGTCTGCCCAGGTTGCATGTACCTTCGGATTCTAATGTTTATTGTGCAACAAGAAAATGATATTCACACACATGTATTGTACCTAGACTATATTGTAACACATGTAAAATGTATGGTATTGCCTGTCGTCGGGGGGAGGGAATAGAGGGAGGGGGGGCAATTTGGAAAAATGAATACAAGGGATAATATTATAAAATATATATATAATAATAAAAAAAAAATTTTGCAATGAAAATCACAAATGGAATCATAAAGTCAAACATGATTGAAACTACTGAGCAACAATAAATTATATTATTCAAAACTCTGCAATAGCTCCCTATTGTCTAGTGAAAAACAGCACAAACACACTCAAAATTTTTCCACTCAATTCAGAAAAAAAATAGTTGTGTTTATTATGACTAGAATTAAATATCTTTCATAATTTGAAGTCATCCTATTTTTTTTGCTTTATTTTATGCTACTGCTTTCATTTTTCAACATTCTAATCAAATTTAATTACCTTATCTTCCAAATATATCCTGTACTTTATCACTTCTATGCATTTAATCTTCAATATCCTCTATTCCTAGTGTGTTCTTACTATCCCCTCTTTGCTTCTTGAATTCATCTTTTAAATCTTATAAGAAAAATCTCCTTTTTAAAGGAACATTTCTGATCCTCCATATTTATATATTTTTTTCCTTTAAAAGGCATTACTTGGAAATTTCTAATACATTTCAACACATATGATATTAAAGAGTTATTTGCATATTTGTCATGTCTCCTCCCCCCACCAATAAAACTTTCATCTCCATTAGGATAGGGATACTTTTCTTCTTTAAATTTTGTTTTGTTTTGTTTTTTTTACCATTTCATAGAACAGATCTTTCTATAACTACAAGCTTAATCAATATTTCTTTGAATTGATTATAAATAAGACTTAATGTCATCAGAGGATGAGAAAAATAGAAAGGACTTTTGATTTTCTAGACTGCCATCCTCTTTTAACACAGTCTCACACTTCCCTGGTCCTGGAGAAGAAATAATTTATTGCAATTTTAAGTTTATATAATAAAGAACTTGCTTAACATAATTTCCTAATCTATTTCAATATGAAAACAAAAAACTTCAAATCTTCTTATGCACACACTGAAGTCCATCTAAGTACCAAACTGGTTTTTAAACTAGGTTTCTGTTCAAAGGCAAAGAGTACTATATTGAATTCTGGCATAGGGATACAAAAAAAAAAAAAAAAAAGAAAGAAACTCGTCAATTGAACCAATATTTATTAGTCACTTACTATGTCAAAGTCTCTGTAGATAAAAGTACAAAACAAAACTTTCTCTGCCTGAAAGAAGAAAAAACATATATAGAGATAAGTTATTATAAAGTAATTTGAGAGAAAAAGGCACTTCCAAATTGGTGAAGGAGAAATTGGAGAATTTTTTAAGGAGATAGCACCTGAAATGATCTCTAAAGAAAGTTATGAGGGGAAAGGTCAGAGGGCTTCCTTATCAAGCATGGGCCTGCAAAAGTACAGAGGTGGCTTTGAGATTAGGAATCAGTAAGGATACCAATGTGGGTACATCAGAGAGGATAGAAGAAGAAGTAAAAGGAAAGTAGCTTAGAACTTGACTTGAATAAGATCGTAGAAGAGAATTTTGTATTTTGACCTAGATATAATTTGAGCCATTGGAAATTATTTTTAACAGGAGAATGACCTATGTTTTAGGATCTAATTTTGGCAACCACACGAATAGATGATAAAAATAAAGATAAAAGTAGAGAGACCAATTATAAGATTATTTTAATAGTTAAGGAGTGATAAAAATCTAGAGTAGGAATCATAAAAAGCAAAAGAAGGAAACAAAGGATATTTTCTCCTAATTAATAAGATACCATAATCTCTAGGACTAAGACAGTCAATTTATTTCAATGAAATTGTTGAATAATCAGATATAAAATAATTAAAATACCATAATTTCAAAATGTATAATGACAATAAACATGATGTTATGGAAACATGTGAGTGACATTAGTGACCTCTTATTCATTATGTATTTTGGAACTTCTTTTCCCCTTTTATTGCATGATGACATTCACACTCTTTCTTTAGGAACATGGTCACACATTCTGATATCATTAACCAGATTCGGAAAAAGGGTAGGGAGTAGCTGTTATCCAAGGAATTTTGGTTTTTTCTGTGCAAAACAAGATGGAACTTTAACTGCATGTTCTCACCAACTGAGCTTTAGATCATGGCAAACAATTGCCAGTGAGAATGAGGCCAGTTTTCTTGGAATCAAGTCATTTTTCAAAACTTTTGATTTCATAGGAAAAATACTTAAAACACAATAGAATATGTAATACCATATCATATAATCTACATAATTCAATTCTTATTATGCTACTTGCATAATTAACCTGACTTTAAGTTCAAGTTTTCTATTTGTTAAACACTTTGTTAAGCAGCAGTTACATGTTCCTAAAAGATATAATGGTTCTCCCAATAAATATATGAATAAAGAAAATATGAAAGTTTTCACAAAAAATGCAAGGTTGAAATGTTTAATGTACAGGTGTTTTGATATTGAAAAGTAAAAATTCCTATGAGACATTTAATTCCATGAAACTGATGATAAAATCATTATTGAGCTATTTCTAATAAGCATACCAACCAGTTTATATTAGTTTTTTTTTAAAAATAAGTCTAATTAGGACCCATCAAAGATTAATTTAAGGAATAGTTTAAGCATAAACTTCTACATACTCCATCAAAAATGCCTTTTTTCTAATAACAGAGTTTTGAACTTTAAATTTTCTGGTAAAATTCTGAGTAACTGGCTTGTCACTATGTTGTTTTTTTTTTCAATTTTCTAAATTAACTAGTAACACTGATAAGATATTTTACTGAAGGAAGAAGTGAATAAATAGAAATGAAAATAGTTGGTGTTTCTATATATCTTTCTTAATCCATGGATTATTAACTTTTAAATAAAAAAAAAAAAAAAAAAAAAACTAAACTGGTTAGTACTTCTTATCTAGTGCAATTGGGAAAAGATCTGAGAGACAAAATGGAAACATGGTTGATGTTACCTAGCATGTTGTGGTAATGTGGAATGGCCCGTCCATGGGTAGTAAATGCAGTCATGACTAGAGGGACCGCTACACCTGCAGGCAATTACAGAACAGAAAATATCACTCGCCATTCACAGGGACATGCACACTCATGCACCCTGGCTCACACTTGGAGCATCAGGAGGGAGAAAGGAAGTAAGCACTCCAAATACCTATCCATCAGGCCAATGCAGTCATCGATACTTGAGCCTATGCACCTGCAGCATATCCAGATTTTTTTTTTTTAAAGAAAGGGAAAGAAAAAAAATCAGTTATTTTCAGAAGGATTACAAAAAGCAAAACAAATATCTTACATATCACATTACTAATTGGAATTATTAGATGTTTTCCAAGATCCCATAAATTAAATCAGAGTCAAAATAATTATCTGATAGAAATGCAGTGAAGAAATGAAATGATCTCTCAAGTAGAAAATATGTTCATAGTGAAAGATAATTGGTTGCTGTAAATCTCTTACAAACAAGCAGAGCCTTTTCAAAATCTGAAGATACAATTATTTTGCTCCTTTCATACATATTCCTGAAAATCTGCTAAGTCCATGGCAATGCCATGATTACTCTTCTAGACTTAGTTTCTTTTAAAATTTATTTAAATTCAAGTAAAACATCATTGATCATTTTGTAACTCAATGCTAACCCTTAGTTGATTTGATTAAGAGTGAGCATCTAGAAAGTTAACATTTTGTTGAACTCAGAACAAAATCAAAAAAAGATTTTGTTTTCTATCAGGAACTGCATTTAAGATACATTTAAATCAAAACAGGAAATCATTTTATAAGAAATCATTTACTTTATTGTATTTCAGTTTAATTTAAAAGTTTTCTTTAAAATAGCCCCATTCTTCTTGTGATAGAAAGTGCCATTTACATCCAGAAAGAAAAATGTGGAGGCTGCATATGGATAAAAGCATAGTGTTTTCACCTTTCTGTGTGTTGTTTATTTTTCCTTTCACATGTTTTTCCCACTTTTGATCTGACTTATTTTTTGCACAACTTGACAAATATGAAAATATGTTTAGAAGAAGAACTGAACATATTTAACCTATATTGAATTGCTTTCTGTCTTGGAGAGTGAGGGGGAAAGAGAGGAAAAATTCAGAACACAAGGTTTTGCAAAGATAAATTTTGAAAACTATCTTTCATGAATTTCGGAAAATAAAATACTATGAAAAACAAAAATCTCCATTCTGACAGGTAAATAAAAAACAGATATGTATGGGGAGGGAGGGAAAGAAGGGGATTGTTTAAGTTACCATTATATAAAATTCAATAGTAGTTATTAAACATCCATCCTGCAAACAAATGAATCAAAGGAGATTCAAATACTTAATAATCTCAGGAGGTTTACATCCAAGTCCAATTACTTTTGTGTATCTCATGAACAGGATAAGTAAATGGCATAGAAAGTTCAACCCTATTAGTCAAGCAAACAACAACAAACTTTGTACAAAGTGAATGAATGAACACTTTCTGAAATTTAGATGTAAATTTTATCTTTTGTTTGCCTTATGATTAACCTAATTTTTCTACTTTTAGAAATTCTAGAGTCTTCCAACCTCAATTTACTAGCTCATTTAAGTTAACATAGAGGCATTTTTTTTAAGCTTCCATTCTCTGAAACAAAAAAGCAGTCCAAAATTAGAGCTACTCCAAATGGACATAAAAGTGCTCCCAGAATAAATGTAGATTGTCCATTACTTCAGAAAATTCACAGAAATTAGTGATCTAAAATGAAAATGTATAATACTAGCTAAAACAGTCAATGTCTTTACTTTTAAAATATGAATTTTAACATTTCACTTATTCAGAAGTCCTTTGTCATTAACATTTCCACTAAAGTGAGGCAAGATGAGCATTAATTAGCTTTTTCAGCTCTGGGACATTCACCTGTCATTCAAGTTACAATGATGATGATTTCATATCCTTAAAGAAACATACCTCAATACATTTGAATAAGCATCACAAGTATATCCACACATATCTATTCTTATACAAAATTTTCCTAGAAATAACTGTTTTAACAGACAAGGGTTGTTTTTGGTTTGGGGTTTTGGGGTTCTATTTTGAATTATGTAAACTGAGACGCAGACTCTAAACTCTTTCAAATGAAAACATTACATTTTGAATTTATGCCTTTGATAAACCCAGAAGATATTTAGAAGTGAACTTTGAAGGTGAAGAAATCTGAAAATGAACTTATAGAGACTTTTGGTTCTATCTCTTTGGATTATTTGTTCTTTATATTAAAATATAAACCATTTAAGGTCGTGAGGATAGTGTCTCTCTTATATCTGCATCCTTACTACTTCATATAATACCTAACAATTCAATTCAATAAACATTTATTAACCACCTTCTATATATCAGTCACTGTGCAAATAGTATTTGCTTAATATATGCTATAATGATTAATTTGTATCCTCCAGAGAACTACTGTACATGGTAATAATTTCTTAAATATTTCTGAATTAATGTCATTTAATTTTTTTTAATTGGAATGAAACTGGGATGGAAAATGTATGAAAGATTAGATACTGATAATTTAACTTTTTTATGACAGCTTTTAAAATATTTCCCTGATGTAACAGGCCTTAGTTCATTGCTTAGTTCATATGCAGAAGTAGCTTTCTTGGCATATTTAATTAATTTTTATAATAAAAAAAATCATGGAAAAAACTCCCTAACATTTAATAAGTAGCTGAAAATAAAAAATTTATAAATTTAAAATGATGAAATTGCTAAGTGAAATATTAACATTTAAAAAAATATATTCCAAGTTATATATTTTCAGAAGGAGCTGAAGGAGTTGCATATTATGATTGTATATATACAAACATACATTACATATATATAGTACATATGCATATGCATGTATGCATGCATGTGTTAATGCCTTACTCTAAATTAAATATCATTTAGTACTGTAGTATTTACTGATTTAATACTCTGATATATCCACAAATATGTCAATACTCATTTTCACTATCCCCATTTTACAATTAAGGAAATTGAAGCAAAGAGAGATTTAGTGACTTGCTGAGTTACTCAGCTAAGTCTTTGAGGTAGAATTTACACTCTACATAGTGCTTCCAGCTGCCTCATGGCTGAAGACTACTCTCTTTTGCTATATATAGTGACTATAGTGGAGCAATACTTAGGTTGGTTGGTTCCTTACAGGAGGAGATGTCTCAAGGCCAGGCAATAAGTTTATTTTCATATACTCACATAAATCTTAAATCAATAGAAATCTGATAGCCCCTTAATTTATATCAAGGTATTTTCCACATTTTTTTCTGAGTTAATAGTGCCATTTACTTATTTAATCTAATAAAACTGAATTTTTGTTTTAGGTTTATTTTAAATCAATGTAGAACCCAATGAGGTGAAAACAAGCAATTTATGGTAGCAACTTTTTAATGGTTGCTTTGAATATTTTTCAAATAAAAATTTGAAGTATGTGTGTATGTATAGATATATTTAATCTGATAACAGAAATAAATCATAATTACTAAAACTTTTATATTGGTAAGATATCAATAATATATTAGAATAAAGTGCCATAATTTATTTTTGCTAAACAAATGAATTTTTTTTTAAAAGGAAGAATTCTATTAACATCTGGCATCCCACTTTTTAATTAATAATTGAACTGAAAGACCATATACAGCACAAGAAATAGACACAATAGCATAAAGCAGCCCAGTATCTTATGCCCTGAAAATATTCTGTGTTCCTAACCAAGCTATCAACCTATAGGGAAAGGAATTTAATAGATAATTCACTTTGTGATACTAAAAGATATCTCATTTATACTGAAAAATGATTTTAGAATTATGGAATGCAGTAGATTTCAAAAGAATTTTTGGACAGAAGTATATATTCTAGGTTGGAGGATAGAGTTTATTTCTTAAATATGTTTTCATAAAGCCATTTTCTTTGAGCAATTCTATACTAATAGATTTCTTAATATGTAAAAATATCCTTGATATTTCTTCTGAAATGTCTTCTAGCCAAAAAAAAAAACAAAAAAAATAAACTAATAGATTACCTTATATCTAGGAAAAGTTGTGATAGTCTATAAATAGTAATGTGTAGATTTTTTTCATTAAAACACTTCTATGATTATAATTTATGTTCCTTAAGGTAAATTTTTGATATTAATAATTTCTGATATTTCTCACACACCTCTGATGATTTCAACTTCCTTTGGAATTAATTTCTTAATTTCTTCAAATGGTATCTTATCCCTTAGAGTTCTACTCCATCTTGTTTTGCTCTTCCCATCTGTGTTTTCTTCTATAAGCAATACAGGCTTATGACGTTAGAGTCCAAGTGAGATAATTGATAATACTTGATGATGAAAAGTTATTTTAAGTTATTTAAGACACTGAATATTATCCACAGGGCAATAGAGAGGCATATAATGAGCATTAAAATGATTCAATGAATTGCATACAAGGAGTTATGACATAGAAATAGTGTAAAGGATACTATAAATATGATTTTAAAATCTGGCTATTTACATTGCAAGCATAAGGAATGAATAGTCTAATTCCTCTGTTTATATCCTTGTGATTTCAGGTCAACTCAAGGAATTCATTAGCAAAATGTATATATATACACCATTTTGAACTTATGGGAGGATATTAACAGAGGATAGATAGTGAGCTGGGTTTCAAACTCCATCACTAGAAAACAGAACAATATCAGAACATATTTATATTGATCCATTGGAGTATTGGCAGTATCAGGATGATACATTAAATAACTAAATAAATATATATTACCATATAAATATATATATAAACATGTTCATTCAATGAAAGATCCATTATAATGATATTTATTTACTTGGAGAGGGTTCTTAATTTTCAAGATCTCAAGATTTAAGCTCAAGATAAAATCAAAGCTCTGGAGAGTTTACTAAAATACAAAGCCCTTGACCAAAGCTTGGATGTGAAAGGGCTATCTTGTTGCTCTCTGGAGCCCAGGCTAGATAAATTCAGAGACTCATCAACAGACTGGCTTTACTGATGACAATGCTGATGACAAGGCCATAGAAGGATTATTGACACTGATGAAATAATATATCCTTGAAGAATTTGGATAATAGTATGTACTAATGATAAATTCTTTGCCACTTCTTATTATAGTGTTATTGCTAGCAATAATATTGCAGCCTATTGTGTCTTTCCATTGATCTTTGAGTCAAGCAACAATTTTGATTCTTCTGAGATCAAAGTATTATATGATTCATAGCCCTATATATTCATTATAAATCTTTTTTTAATGTACTTTTTGGAGGAGGAAGGAGCAAAAAGACAGTTTGATATCATTGAAAATTTCCCCAATGTAATACATTTATAAAGAACAAGGTAGGCTACTGGACAGAGCATTAAACATAGAATCAGAAAGGCTGAATTCAAATCTAAAATATTTATTATGCTTCTAATTGAGCCAATCTAATTGAGCAAGTCAGTTCCATAATCTGTAAGATAGAGATGAAGATATTACCTACTTATTAGGCTTATTTTAAGGAACAAAATAAGTATCTCGATCAATATTTATATCCATCATTTACATATACCCATATATACAGATAACATATAATATATATTTTTCTATATATACATATTTGTAAATGAATAAATGTATTGTATACAGATAGATACAGCTATGTCCATCTACATAATCTTTTAGTTAAAGTTTATTATAACTTTTAGCTATTATTATTATTCTTGGGAAATCTTTGTTCCATTTGGACTTTGTACACTACTTCCTTGAAACTGGAAATATACATATCTTCCATGAGACTGGAAATAGGTACTAGATTCCTCACCAGAAAGTTTCAAATGATATGTGACCTTGAGTGCATTTCAGTAAAGTACAAATACCAATAAGAACCATCAAGTTAGAACCATTTCAGAACAGAGCTTAATGATTGTTTGTATGTGTGTATATAATAAATGCATATTTGTCTGTATTCATTCATACATTAATTTAAATAAATTCAAAGGCCACATAGATAAATTAGGGAAGAGGATGAACTTTTTGTTCATGAAACCACCTACTAAGGTATGGAAAGCTGATACCTCAGTTGGTAAAAGGAGTACTTCATCAATGTAGTCACAAATTTTGATACATTTAAATATAAGTATTTCATCTGAGGCACTTATTATGATCATCACATTCAATATAACCTTAATGGAATAAGTACTTTTTAGATTTTATCAGATGATTTTATTTTTTGGGTACCATTAAAAATAAAGGTAGCTATTTTCTTTCTAAAATGTGATGAAAACACTCTTACAATTAACTTAGTTCTTGGATTATTAAACTGTCATTTTTGAGACTTATAAAAGCGATGCTAGTGGCTATAGGGAAAGCTGGTCAAGAAAGCCTTTACTATGAATATCTAAGATTATGTATATCTACACATGTTGTAAACACATTTCAAAGGAAAAATAGTCATTAGTTGTATCACCTAACCAAAGATATTATGATTTTAACCCGGAACTGCCATGTTTTGTACTTTTTAAAATTTGAATTTGAATTTGAAAAACAAACAAACAAAAATGATTCTCTAATGTATGTATTTCATCAAAAACTTTCAAAGAAGAGTGTTGGCCAGTAGTAGAGCAGAAATGAAAACTCCTCAGTCCAAAAATTATATTCTGAGGCTTGATTCACACATCTGAATTCAGTGATCCTAGGCACCTAGGAGGTCTCTAGAAGAAGGGAAAGCCTAAGGCTAAAATGCAAATTAAAAACACATGGGGTTGAAACAATCATTAGAGACTCCATTTGCCCCCCAACATGATGCATTCCAATTCTATGTATCTACAACCTTGAACATCCCACTGTTGAAGATTGGTTCCTTTCTATTTGCTCTTGGTTCCCAGGTGAGCTTTTGGGATTTGTTCTTCTCTGTAATACACCTTCAATCTCCATTCTGGCCAGGATCCAAGATCTTGCAGTTCAGGGAAAAGGATTTCTTTTTCAGAGTTTTCTACTTTTATCTTCACGTCTGTATGTATTTCCCTTTATTGCATAACTGTGATTTAAAGGAGCTGGGAGGAAGACATATCAGCAACAGATCCAGCCTGTGTCTCTGTGATCTCACTTTCATTTCCCTAATGGTCCCATTGTAATTAGATTTGCAAAGGCAGCAAAAGGTCTCATTTTGAATGGCAACAGCTGTTGACATCAACATTATATTGAATAATTTACTGGTTTAATTTTAGCTGCAAAACAATAAAACCCTCTTGTCGATGATTATTTTGACAAGTAAAGTTCCCTCTCCCCTATCCTTTTACCCCTTCATCCCCCCCATCTCTCCTTCACCTCACCCAGACTCTTCCTTCCTTTCCAAAGGTACCAGTTGTTCTTTATGAAATATTTTAACTCAGGTAAAAACACCCTCCAAAACACACAACTAGTACCCAGTTATCACTTTTTAGCTTCCTCTATGAAATATTTCTTTATGATGATTTCAGCCCCCGTGGGTCTCTCTGCTAGCATACATTACACAATGAAGTGACAAAGGTATGTTGGCTGAACTGAACTAGGATGGCAGAGTTTTTAGTACTCCACCTTTTAAGGACTGCCACTGAGGAAAACAGCTTAAGCTGCTGGTGCTCAACCTGTAAAAAATGGTTGAAATACTTCAAAATGGATGCCTTCTTCTCTGGCAGTAAATAGCGTTGGTTGCTTAGTTTCTGCTATATCTCCTTACCAGTTGGTCATTAAACTAGTAAAGAAGATCTTGATGAATTCTCATACTTACATGCCAGAGTTAATGTATCCATAACAGCAGAAGGAGGACTTTGTGTTATATCTTAAGGGGGAAAAGCCTCTCAGTTCTAGAATAAGTTAGTTTTACAAGGAGATAAGGGGAAAGCACTACTGAAAAAATGTCCTATAAGCAGTTATTTTTTCAGTGTGGGTATAATTATCCATTGAGATTCAGCATCATCTTTTAGGGGAGGTGATGGAGCTTCAATGAAGTAAGAGATTTGCAATCAATTCTATTGAAAAAAAAAAAAAACAGAACTAAACAGAACATTTAACTTACAAATACAGGACTCAAGAGAAACATAGATAGGTAAATGGGGAAAATATGTTATTTAAAGGTTAAATTGTTTACATTCCTAGATGGGAAATAGGTGGGTAAAATTATTTCTTCTGATTTTCGTGTTGTGTTTTTTCTTCTTTTTTCCCTTTTCTTTCTTTTTTTTTTTCCTGCTTCCTTATAAGTTGTTTTATAGTCAGGCTTCTCGTTGTCTTTTTTGATCATTGACCCCTACTTGGAGTTCAAGAAAATTTCCTAACCAAAGCTTAGGTATGGCTATTTCTTCAGTCTCTCCAAAAGGGATTAACATGTATCTTCAGGAAGTATATGGGAATCTGATAATCATTGTAAAATAAATTTTATTAACTAAATGAGAAGAGACATACACATCTTTAAACTTAATATATTGCTTAAAAAGAATTCAAGATTATAAGATAATATGAAGTTAAAATGTCTTTAAATAATGTATGTGTCTAGGTCAGTTTTTTTTTTTTTTTTTTAACATTTCTGTTTTCTCAAGTTTCTCTGTTTCATCTGTCATCCCCACTTGTTCTGAAGGAGTTGGCCAAAGCTCTAGATCAAAGGGATAATTCTTCACTGAAAAAAACATTTATGACAAAAAAAGAAAACTGTATCTTTGAATCAAGATTTTAAAAAAATCAACATCAAAAATATTATTGACTCTCAGAACTGGAAAGGAAGTCAAAGGCCCTTGAATTCCTAACCCAGCTGAAGAATATAATCATTTTCACAATATCCTTAGCAAAGTTGAAATTCTCCACTTTTAGCTGGAAAATCTCCCATGATGGGGAACATGAATATATTGGTCCTATTTCAAAGACCAATCAAATTAATCTATGTCATTTTTTCCCATTTTATACTGTCTGTCTCTTTAAGTCACTTAAATTATTAAAAAAAAAAAATTATTGTTAGACTATTATATAATGAAGAACAACTATCAAATTTTTGAATGGTCCAAGTTGTGTTGAAACTAAGTTGGTTATCATGGAATGAAAAAAAAAAAACTGATGTAAAGATAATTCTCTAATTGATTGTTTCACTTCAATGTCTCTCTAAACTCAAAGCATCAGACATGAATCAATATTAGAGCCTAGAGTAAAAACGGTTTCAAAATAAGTAGAAAGCATTTCTTCTGGCCAATTTAAAACATCTAACATTTGACCTTCCACAAAAGTCAAATTTTCTTTTTGAGAAAACTTACCCTTGGGTGCAATTTGGGTGACAGGGGTGACATTCATGGTCCTGGTCAGCATATTTGAATATGAAGCTATTGGCACCCTGTAATCCATCAGGACATTTTTCCACACAGTTTGGACCATCCTTAAAATGAGAACACTTAGTACAGTTATCTGGTCCCTGCAAGTGAGAAGAGAAAGAAAAAATGTATGAGCTTTCTTCTGAAATTAAGAAAGTTGGCGTGCTCAGAATACATTAGGCATTGCCTTCTGGAAGGCATTTCCAAAATAATGAATGTGGATTTAACTATGTAAACTATATAAATTATGTAAAAACAATTAATTGTAATGAAAAACTCACAGTGAATTCTTGGGATACCTTATTGCAAACAGGACCTTTACAGAATAATACAAAAACAAGTTTTGTTTTGGAATATTACAATTGTCTTCTTTTGTCAAAATTTCTTGGATCTACCATCTGAACACAATTTTAGCTTCCCTTCTCATAACTTTAGTTGTTTGGTTCCCAATATTAACTGACTAGAATGGCAAGTCATTGGAATTCAATGGAATAAGAAATAACAGCATTTCCCTTGCACAGTAATTTGACAGTCACATTAGATCACAACAACATCAACATCTGGCAATACCACTTTTGTTCTGAGACCATTTCAATCATCTTCATTACAACTTTGAAATGGGAAGTAAGGACCCTGAAAATAATTGCTAATGTACTCAAATGGAAATTTATGTACATAAATCTTTATGTATAATGTGTTAAATATTAATGATAAATGAAAAAAATTATAAAATTTATAAAAACCATTAAGTACTTAATATGTTTAAAACACTGTGCTAAATGCTGGCAATGCAAACAGAAAATCATGATAGTCCCTGTTATTTTCACATTTCAATCAGGATTGGCTTTAAGTTACATAGAAAGACCATTTAGTCCTTAGGGTTCTTCAACAAGTCATATGGTAATGTCTCTTCCTTAGTGTTATTTCAACTGAGAAAAATATAGGAGGATGAACCATTTCATGGTGCCAAGAAATTTGGTGGCAAGAATTCTCTTTTCTAGGTCTTCAGCGGCTGTGATTATGAAGAAGTGGAGGATGCGGTCGCTGAAGAGGTATATACCAGGTCTCATTTGTCTAAAGTCCTCTAGAATTTAAAACTCTTTGCAACTTGGACCCTTCCTAATATTTTAGTCCCCTTATAATTAACTATCTTCCATGTATTCTAGGATCCAATTACATTAGTGTGGTTAACTGTTCCTCACACATGATATTTAATTTCTTATTTCCATGATATTGCAATGATTGTCCTGCATATCCGGAATACTCTTTCTTCTGCTGTTTTTCTTCTTAGTATCTTTGACTTCTCAAGATATAACTTGAATCTTATTTTACGTAGGAAATTTTTCCTATTCTCCAGTGTTCCTGTTCTATGAAACTACCTTCCATTGACTCTATACATCTTGTATGTACTTAGTTATTTACATATTATCTATATCAGTAGAATGGTAGCTCCTTAAGGATAAAGACTATTTTTGCCTTTGTATCTCAGCACTTACAGGGACTGACATAGTAGGTACTTAATAAATATTTGTTAATTGATGGATTGGTTAATTGGTAGTAGAAGAATGTATAGTGTGTCTTTTGTCTTCAAAGATAATTCCACTGGATACTTGTTGCCTCAGTTGGGTTGGAAGCAAAGACCATGGTTAGGGTCAGATCCAGATGCTGGTATTTTGGGGGCTCTCAAAAAGAGCAAGTTATCTATATGATTATATCTTTCAGACTCTCCTAGAATCTCATCTAATGCATGGAAGAAATCTTGAAATAAAAAGGTCTTTAAAACAAGGTTCTTCCTCCACTTTATTGAAAGAGAAGGTAGGATACTACTTGTTCATTAAGTAACTTAAGGATAAGGTTTGATACATAAAATCATTTCCTAAAATATGCCTCCTTTCTTGTGTTTACACCAAGATAATATCAATACACTGGTAGAGAATTTTCCTGAAACTTTTATAAAGAAAAGAAAGTAGGCATATGGATTAGTTATTGAAGTCCTCTCCATATTTTTCCAGCTTAAAGTCCTCTCCATATTTTTCCAGTTTAAAGCCCTCTCAATTTTTGCCCATATTTTTTTCTATTTGTTTGGGTTTTTCTTCTTTAGGGTATTTTTTAAAATTTGAAATGGTATCTTCAAAAATCTGTTGCCTCCAAGAACATATTTTTGCATGTGCTTTGTCTGATCCAATTTTAATAACTGATATGTCTTTGCACTTAGCAAAGAGATCTGGTATTTTCTGGCTCAATAGAGCATGAGACTCTCTTAGTTTCCCTGTTGCATTAATAATTTTGTATCAGTTAAAATTTGTATTGGTTAAAAAAGTGGAAATGGCAATATTTGGAAGTAGAGAATAGAGTTCAAGTCACTACAAGAAGTAGCATAGTTCTCTTCCCTAACTCCAATCATTAAATAAATGGCATTCCATTGCTCTGGAACAGTAAATAGGAAAATCACAGAATTTCAGAACTAGAGTAACTCTTAAGAACTCAGAAGCTCTTTAATCTAAATTGATTTTCTTAAAAATTATTTCCATTTTTATATATAAATACACCAGGGACAAAGGTGATTGAAGAGTCTAAATATAAGGGCTCCATTATTATCATTGATGAAAACTGATCCCTAGAAATGCTGACTGATCTTCTAGTTCATATCTCTTAGTTCTTTTCCCTTCAGTTTTATCTCTAACTGCTCTGTTAGTTATCTCTAACTGCTCTGGTTCAGTTAAGTCCATTGTGCCTAGCTTACTGAATCCTTCTCTTGCTTTGTGAGATGAATCTGTTATAATCTTCAAAGGTTCAAAGAATGTTAGAGTTAAAGGATAGTCCTCTATTTTGAAAATGTTCCTTTCAATAGCCCTGAGAAGCATTTGTCTAAGTCTTTGCTTAAAGATCTAAAAAAGAGGGAAACCCCATTACCTCCCAAAGCTACCTAAGTTGCTTTTAAATGGGTCTAATTGTTGAAAAGGTTTTTTTTTTTTTTCTATATTGAGCTTAAATCCGACTCTTTGCAATACCTATCTATTGCTCTTCTTTGTGTTTCATAGACTCAAAAAGAACAAATCTAATTCCTCTTTCATGATAGTCCTTCAAATACTTGAACACAGCCAAGCCAAGCATTCACAACTAGTCTTGTATTGTGGCATGAACTTTGTATTATGGCATTCTGATTGTCCTTCTGTGGGCGGATATCAATAGCCTTTATAAAATGTTATTATGTAGAAGTGAGCACATACTCAAGATGCAGTCTGAATATTGACTTTCAGCAGGATTATCATCTTCCTAATAGATATACTAAGCATCTTTTACTACAGCTTAGATTCACCTGGGCTTGTTGACTATCAACTGATACTGAGCTGGCAAGCTTCTAAAATCTCCAGATTTCTTTCACATAAACTATTTTATAGCCATGCTGCTCTTCTGGGTCAAATTACATTTTTGTCTAAAAGAGCTAATATGACTTTGAATTACTCTAAGAGCTTTATAGATTCTAGGTAATATTGCTGAGGCAGGCTACCCTAGTCATATTACATATAAGACATGATATTAAGTTCTGTAAATTGTATTTTAGAAAGGAAAATGATCATAAAGAAAGCTTCTAGAGAAGGGCAATCTGAAGGGTAACAATGGCTAGTTGAAGAAAATAAATATATTTAGAATGGAGAATACATACATATCACCTGTCTCCTAATATTTGAAAGGATATTATAGAGAAGAGATATTAGACTTACTCGGTTTTCCCTCAAAAGAATAAAACCCAGAGTTAGAGCTTGTAAAAATGCAAATGTAATCTTTACATAAGGGGGAAATATTTTTCTCACAATAAGAATTATCCAAAAATGTTGTAGGCATTTGGAAGTAGTGACTCATTTCTTCAAACAATGGATAGTGATCACTTGTATACTATATAGTGAGGAGTCTGAATAAATGGATTAAACACATAAATATATACTATAATATATTTATTTTAGATTATATTGTATTATATAACTGTGGGTATCATATCTATTATATGTATAATATTGATGAGGTCCAGGTATCCAGGTGGGCATTAGCAGATAAAGCCTAAAGCACTGACAGGATTATGAATTCCTGCGGTAAGGGGGAAGAGCATCATCTCAGCCTGAAGTGGGTCCTTTGTTCTTAAGAAACCCCTTTTTTCAAGTGGATTTTTGATTATATACCCATTCCAGGTAGGGGTCTCTGGAAATTTCACTTTTATTGTATCCAATTAGAAAGCCAAGTTATGATGTCAAACCCCCAAAATTATGTTTCCCTTATAAAGGATCTGCTCATAATATATATCCTTGCTAAGCTTCTCTAGCCTACCTGTTAATGATTATATCTAACTCTTTTTAGGGTCATCCTGACATAATCCTGCCTTATGGTCTTTGTTATAGCTAACTTCTTTTGGGGGTAAGTCTGCATGCTAAGTATCACTAACACCTATTCACACCCTAAATTCCTTTTAGGGTTAATCCAGTAAGGGTTAACCCTAAAAGGGTTTGACACACTTTGCCACACACTTGCCACACTGATTGAATCTTCATCCTGGCAAATTGGGAGTTCCATTGTGTTAGGATTACTAAGTGAGAACTGAGGTTGTCTGGATAGTGACAAGGTGAGAATTCAGGTTGGACAATTACAAGGTGAGAACTCAGGTTGACTTGATAGAAGGAGCAAGCCCATTGACTGAAGTGGTTCTTCCCAGAAGCCCTTGCATTATCCCATGTCCATTCTCTGGGAGGATAAAAGACACAATATTGGGCCTGGAGAGCAGATCGGCCTGGAGAAGGATAAGAGCTGGAGGAGATTCAGAGCCAGGATTCAAGAAAAAGACTCTGAATTGCATCAGGCTTGACGGGGCTCTCTGCAGGAAGGGAAGTCCACTTCTCTGGACAAGAGTTAACAGCAACTGCCTGGAGACAACGGTTCACTACAGGAAGAAGAATCTGTCTGAGAGATTTGAGTAGACACAGCAGATCTCTTCCCAGAGAGCGATCCAGCAGCTTCTGGAGACGACAGCTCGCTACACCATTGGAAAACTTGTCTTTCCCTTTGTTAATTACTAAAAGTCCTTATGGATTTATGCAGGTCTTAACAGCATAATAAAATATATATTCTTTGATTTGAAGGATGTCTAAACTCACAAATTCTTTTGAGATGACACATGACACCATAACTTGTTATACCAGCCCATAACTCCAATATACTTTTGGGGTATCACCCATTTTGGGGTATTACCCATTTTGGGTAATCTCATCATTTTGGGCCTTGGTATGGGGAAAGTCTGACTCTAGCAAGTAATTTCAACAATACCATATCACTATAATATTATATATTAGATAAATAATATGGTATGGCATTAATTATGTTGTATCACATATAAATAGATATTGAAGTTCTCTCTTTGAGATTTTATAATTTTTATTCTTTTATTTATTAATAAAAATTTTCCAATATTTCTACCACTTTGTAAATACATTTATAGACTAAATCAGTTTTGACTTTCTGACATGTTTATGTATTTGGTAAATTAAATAGTGGGATTTGTTTAGTTCAAGTATTTTGGGTGGGTTTTATTTTATTTTACTTTACAGTCTCTGTAATAGTAATTATAATCAATCAGTGATTTGTTGGAAATAATAATATTTGGAGGTGGTAAGAATTCATATTTTCTGAAGAACATGAGCATTGTTTTTTCCTGACTCTCAAAGTTCTCCTTTGTCTATTGCTCTCCATAGGTCTAAAGCAGTAGATACTAGTATCATAAAATCTTTAGATTAGAAATAACATCAAAGACGATTTAATCCAATCAGAATTTGAATGAGAACACTCCAATTATCTAATCTTTAGTTGACACACTTTGATAAAGGCACTCCCTCTTTACCAAGGCAGTTCATTTCAATCTTAAAGAGTCCTAAAGGTTGAGAAGATTTTTCCTTACATGGAAAAATTATGTCACTACAACTTCTACCCATTGATCACATATGAGGATTTTTGGGGGTGTTGGGGAGTCGAGTGAATGAACCTGTGATTTCATCAATACAGGGTACTCTAAATGTAGAAACTTTTACTAATGATAATTAGTAACTCCTCTGTTATATATTATTTTCCAAATATTGTAAATGCTTGAGAGACTGAGAAGTTAAGGATCCAAGGTTGTAAATACAGAATATGTACTCTATTGTGTAACAATTTCTTTTATGAGTTGTATAAAATACTAAATTGTCCAACATTTTCTAGATATAGTCTATGTCAATACTTTGTTGTATTTCTTTCTCATTTTCTTATTTTGACACTAAGCAAAATGATTTTTTAGAAAGTTAAGGAGAGAATAGCTCTATAAAAATATTGAATTTGTGTTACAGTCCACCCATAGTATTATGTTGAAAGCCTAATTCAGTATAACTCAAACTTTTTCTAGTCTTATCATGTATTGTCACCATTCCTGAAATATGTTCTGGCCAAAGGAACCTCATTTAGAATTCTCATACATAAAATTCCACTTTCCATTTCTGAGCCTTTGTATAAGTAATATCCCATGCTGTGAACACATTTCATTGCATCAAGACCTCTCAGAATTCCTAATTTATTTCAAAGTCCATATAAAACATACTCTTTCTCATTCTTCCAACAATGGTGGACCAATCCCCTTTGGAATCCCCTCCCTTTAAGGCCCATAGCACTCACATAGCAGATAACTCAATAAATCTCTGACCTTCAATACACTCTTAGAAATTCCAATTCCTTTCATCCTCCCTGTAGCTGAACACTAATATGCTTTGTCTTCCTCAATTAAATATTTAGTGTATAATGAAATAGGGGCTGACCCTTAGGAACCTTCAACCATGAATAATACACTACTGCCTGGTACCAATCCTCATGAAAGCTTAGGGTTCCTGATTAGGGGAAATATATGGTAGTGTGAGACATAGGGATTTTAACCTCAATTCAAAACCTGTACAGGAATCCTTTAAATATTTCCTGATCATTTACTGTGTAATGATAAGAAATCTTTTTATTGACAGCTGAGCTTAATTTCAATTTGTTACACTAGCACAAAAAATAGAAGTTTTCTTTCTCTTCCTTTTGAAAGAGTAATAATAAATGATTTAAGCCTCTGAATAGAGAGAGGGTAGTAGGTGATGTTATTGGATACCTTATCTCATCACTTAATCAAACTGGTTGTGAATTGCATGAGCCTCTTTTCTTTGGTCTCTTTTTGGATTTCTTTGTATATCTTAGGTGAATTAGTATTAGAGATAGAAGAGACTAGCTTGCAACTAGCTCACTTCTAAAGTTTTGAAGAACAATAAGAGGTCCACAAACTAGAATCCATGGAAAAGTGGACTGGTATTCAAAGCAGATAATCCAGCTCTGAAAAATAACATGTTTGACTCAACCCAATAGGATTTGGGTCGATAGCCCAAGCAGTATTCTTCAAGCAAGGGAGAAACTGGTCAATTGAGTATTCAGCACTCTGAAATGGACTTGTCAGAAGGGATGTTTGTGACAAATACATTAAATCTGGGCCTCCTTTCTTCAGTAACTAAATTGGTAGACAAGCATGCACTTCTGATTTCCAAGCTTTGAGTCTTCCTCTATCTTATCAACAAATTTTGTGATTGTTCATGCTTAACTTTTTATGGCCTTATTTGATGTTTTTTTCTTGGCAGAGCTATTGGACTAGTTTGGCATTTTCTTTTCCAGTTCATTTTATAAATAAGGAAACAAGCAGAGTTAAGTGACTTGTCCATGATCACAGAGCTAATAAATGTCAGAGGCCAGAATTGAACTCATAAAGATGAGTCTTTCAGATGACAGAATTGGCATTCTGTGCACTGTGGCCCCCTACCCGTAGCTTAAAGAATGCTTAGTCTGTACATTGGGAAAAGACTGCTAATAATGGCTTCTTATCTCCTATCAAAGAGTACAGTTTTCATGCTTCCGATTTTAACACCTGCTCCAGGGCACTTATGCACATATTGTTGCCCATTAAAAGAAATCATTTACTGCACAAGTATGCACAGTAGTACACCTAAATTATCTACAAGACAATTGACTTGCTGATGTCTTCTTGCAGAGCTTGGGGGAAAAGAAAGACTTACTATGTATGAGTCAATTGGGTTTTTCTGATCTAGATTAAGAATCATGCAATGTAAAAATGAACTGCTTGAGCAAAAGAGACAAAGACAATATGAGCATTAAACTGAAATTCCATTTGCATTCTAGTTTTAAATATGATCAGGTACAGTTTATTCTATTCTCCTAGCTTTCTAAATGTCCCTAAAAGTGTGATTTAGATAAACATGAATTTTTTTAAATTTAAATGGATTTCTAAATATAACAAAATTCAATACATGTTTTAAAAATCCCAAAGAAAAATAAAAACTGACTTTCAATTTCACTACCATAAAAAAAGAAATTTAAAGAAACTCAAATGGCTATAGATTTTATTTTACATACTTAAACTGATCATTTGGACCTAAATCCCCAAAGAACTTAAGAGCTTTGAAGGCACTGATAAACATGATGAGTGAAAATGGAAGTGAAGACAATATCCTCTTCTTATCTCTGAGGCCAGACCACCTCTTAACTCAAAAAATCTAGATCCCCATCTGAGGATTGGCTAAAAGCCAGAAGGTATAGACTTTGTCTTTAAGTGAAGAAGTACCATTTCTCTCTGATAAGTAAGCAAAACTTGTATCTAAACAAAGATTTAGAAAACTGTTTTTTTCTTATCTCTCAACTTATTTTTCTCCTTTATAGTTTATCTCTGTCTCTGTCCCTAATCCAGTTGAATCCATGCAATAAATGACAAACATATGAATTTAAGCATCAGGGTTATGATTACTTTAGCAGACCACAAAGCTGCTCCCCTCTTCATATCAATTCCCTCCAAGACGCACTGATAAAAAGCAATGACTTTTTTTATCCTTACATGAGAATCTAGTTAATCAACAAACATTTTTTAAAGAGTTTGCTAGCTTCAGGCATCATGCTAACTAGTGGGATTATAAATACAGACTGAAAAATAGCCAGTCCTTGCCCTCAAGAAATATCCATTCTTCTGGGAGGAAAAAAGAAGTTTTTAAATGGAAGATGATAAGGGTGTGTAAGGAGGGGGGAAAGGAGGGAAAGGGAAGAGGGGAGGGTAAACTTGGAAGCCAAGGTAAAGAGAGTGAGGAATGCAGTTAAGAGCTAAAAAAAGATAGGTTTATTGCCTTTTTTGGGAATTCCAGCAAGATCTAACCACTTTTTTTTTTTTTTTTTTTTTAATAATTTTTAGTTTTAGAAGCTGTAGGATTAAAGGCTATTTCCAATGTGCAAATTCTAGGGCTAGGATGAGTTTCCAGCATGAAAAGATTTCTTGAGCACGGTGGATAAAGTCTGAAGTGTACCCCAGAGTAAGGTGCTGGTTCATAGAATGATGGCTCTAGAGCAAGCAAACACCAAAGAATCAAGCTACTCAACCTTCCTTATTATTACAAATGAGGAACCTGAGATCCATAGAAATTTGTCCAAAGATACACAGGTATTCAGTGTTAGGCTTAGGATCTGAATACAGATCCTGAGTTCAGCAATGAATATGTTATTTTTCAGTTCATTATATGTGTCTTGAAGAATTAAATTTAGAAAGAAAACAAAACAAAACTTGTGCTTGGGTTGAAACATCCTCCAACTTAATACTGCCCATGCCCAAGCATGCTAAAATTGAGATTTCTTGAGGAAAGCCTCTCTTAAACCTTCCAGGAGCTACCATGTCATTTATGAGAATTTCAGATCTATCTAAAAGAAAACAATTAACTTGATTACTTCTTATTATACTATAATAGCAATGATCCCTACCTCAAAGAGCTAATTTCTAGTAGGATTTGAAGAATTATGCATTGAAAGAAATAAATATAAAAAAGAAATTGCTCCAGAAGTTTATGAAGGTCCTTTTTCTCCTTAAATATGTCCATCATACAACTAGTCTCAATTTTTAATAGGATTTAGTGGATTAGAATTCCTACCACCTAAAGTTTATAAATTACACTTAGGTTAAAGGGTTATTTATAAACCCCCAAATCTCCTCCTGAATGAAGAACTTTATTAAGACTGAGAAAAAGTCTTGGAACTTAATAATCAGAATGTCAGTAGGCATCTTTGAAAAGAAAATTCCAGTAGACTGGTTAGTCAGTGAATAAACATTTATTAAGCATCTGCTGTATGTGAAACACACTAATGAATGCTAGACAAACAAAGAAAGGGGGAAAGGGAGATTTTGCCACTCAATAAGGGTGAATCAGAATCTTGAAGAGAGAAGCCAAATAAGAAAAAGCAAGTAAATCATGGTAAAGTAGAATAGACAAGAAACTAAGGGGAAAAATAATGAACCAAGTTTCTCTGGAAAGAGGATAAGGGAAGAAAAGGAGAGAGTATGTGTTTTAAATTGGTGTGTCAGTTCAGAGAACAATATATATTTAAATGTTTTTTGTTTGATTTGGTTTTACTTTTTAAAAAGTCAAAGTTATCTATTTTGAGTGAGGGAAAAGGGTTACAGTTGAAATTAAGAAGAGAATTTAAAAAAAAAAGAAGAGAATGAAAAGTTTGGAAGAAATAAGAAATGATTTGCTGAGTTATACTGAGAGACCAATTCAAGTTAGCTAGCATGAAATTTGTAATCAAACCAATAAGCATGAATACATTACTTTTGTAATAATCAGTAGCCTAGGGATTGAAAATCGAAAAGAAAGATCATAGGTGTTTCCTAAATTTGGTGATGAAGCAAATGTTTAAAATTTTAATGTTTCCTTTTGGATTAATGTTTGTCTATATTGGAATCTTTGCCCCTACATTTATAGATGTCTAAAGATATTTAAGACATGATAATACTGATACCTTGAAAAGTAATGTGAAGGATTATTATGATAATTTGGATGAAAGAGTCACAGTGACTTTAATAATAATAATTAGACTAATTCATGGATAATTTATGACACATAAAAAAGAAGGCTCTGCTTTAAGTATAACTGTCAAATAAGCAGCAGTTATCTGTATGCTGCATTATTCTGAAGTCTCTAATCTCCAAGGGAATCTTTTTTGATCACACTTTCCTTCTTCTTGTCAAACATCCATAATAGTTGATATAATTACTTTGTACCATTCTTAGTGGTATGTTATGACTATCCTGCCTTAGTTTCATTATTTGTGGTTTTATCTCCACTACTAGATTATAAATTTATAAGATTAGATGAACAAATAAATGAAACAATGCTATGATAAGCATATTTGTACATCCTATAAAATGCCTACCTACAAACAGGGATGTTACAATATCATATTTACTTCATGCTTACCGGTCCATGGCAGGTCAAGATGCCATCTTCCATCTTCTCACATTGAGAGTCACATTCCACACAGATGGAACCATTCTCAAACTCTCGAAATTCACTGAAAAAAACATCAGGCACATGAGGATAAATGAGCAAGAAGGCCATTGACATGAAATACATAACAACATCTGCTAAAAACTCCTCTTTCAAAGATAAATAATAGAGTTGTTTCTATATATGCTACACATTTTGGAACTTTTTTCTTTTTCTTTTTTTTTTTTTTTCTGAACATGGAGGAATAACTTCTCCACTAGGGGAAAATACAATTGTTAGCCAGATGGTTTTCCATATTCTCCACTGGAGTGAATACTCAGTTCCACATTGGGGAAAGCTACTTTGTCATGTAATATGATTCAATTCAGCCTACAGTATAAAAGTGAAGATTTCATTGACATGGAAAAGCCATTTTTATCATTTTACCTAAAATTAATGATTGTGGATATCAACGAATTTAAAAATCATTAAAAAATTACTTGAGGCTAAAGCTTAATATATTTTAACACCTGAGGATAGCTATTGAATTATTATACTTTTTGTTGTTGCTAAGTTACATGAATGCTGCTGATCCTTAAAAGCTCAATATTCTTCAATTTATTTTTGATGACTCTCAGTTTTAAAATAGATGTCATTGGAAGAAAATCTTAATGTGATAGATTTGGGGGTTTTTAGATTTCTGATCTAGTATCATTAATATTAATACTTTTATTACTAGTATTATTGAGAGGCAGCATTGTGTAGTGAATAGTGCAAAGGACCTAGAGTCAGGAAGATGAGTTTTCAAATCTTGCTTCAGATATTTACTGTGTAATCCTAAGCAAGTCACTTAATTTTTATCTGTTTCAGTTTCCTCATCTAATAAAATGAAGATAATAAAAGTACCTTTTCCCTAGAAATAAGAGTAAGAATAAAATGAGATGATAACTACAAAGTGGTTCATAAACCTTAAAGTGTTATATAAATCTATTATCATCATAATCAACATCCTCTTCTTTTTCATTAAGAGTTGGCCTCTGAATCAAGAAAAAATGGGTTCAAGATTTGCCTTAGATATATTATGGTTGTTTAACATGGACAAATTAATTTATCTCTCAAATGTCCAAGTAATGTCTTTTGAGGGGAAGTAATTAAGGTACCTTCCTAGGGGGAATGCCTCATTGTGATGATTTTTTTTTTTGAAAGGACTGTTTTAATTTAGTTATGTTTTCCCATATAGATTCATTTGAATTAAATAATTTTCACATAAAATGTAAAAGATTTTTTAGGAGAAAATCTTTCAATTTTTTAATTATGACATCTAAAAATTAATGTTCCATCTTCTCTTAAATTGTGGATATTTGCCTTTATCATAATCATGTGACTTCCATCTATCAACTTCTATTGTTTATGATACATGTGCAAAAGTAGCTAAGAATTAACGATATTGAGTGATGGGATGATAGAGACTGTAGAATTAAATGAGTACATGTGATGCTGACAAGAAATATAACTCTGTAACATAACTTCTATTTTAATGGACTACAATCTACATTTACCCTATTGGACACTCAATGGTTGAAAGCCAGAGAACCAGCATTCAATTCTCATATTATAAAATTTCCTTTATTTTACATATTTTTGACTCTCACCAGTCAGGACTTCAGGAGAGAGTGGTTTTCTATTTTAAAGATCCTATAGCCTCTAAGTGACAACTCATGGCAGAGACTGAGGGAAGAGACCCTCAACCTATGAATTTGTAAAAGTAGTTAAAAGGATAATTCACAATCTACTTCTAATAACAATGATGTTCAAATTTTAAAAAGCCATTCCGGTAACTATGTAATACTTGCATCTGCCGTACAGCTGCAAAAATGATATTCCTAAAACTCAGGTCCAATCCTGCTGAGGAAGCTTCAGAGTTCCCTATTGCTTCTATGATAAAATATGAACTCAGTTGTTTGGAATTTAAAACTTTTAACAATCTGGATCCAGCTTCTCTCAGGGATTATTAACATTATTCACATTAATACTTTTCCTCACACACATTTCATTCTAGCCATTCTTAACTGTTTTGTGTCATGAACTCTGTAGGTAGTCTGGAGAAGGCTATGAATCCATTCTTAAAATGACATTTGGTATCTCCCTTTACAATTAAAGGGTATGATAAATTTCATTTAGAAATTAGTGGGTGTGGGGGGGAAGAAGAACTTGGGTGATACAGTAGATAAATAAAAAGATAGTCTTGATTTCAGGAAAACTGAATTCAAATTTAGCCTTAGGTATTTTCTAATTGTGAATAGCTGTGTCTCATTTTTCCTACATATATAAAAGACTAAATGTCACTTTTCTGCCAGTGTTTTGAGAATGAAAAGAAGTAATATAATTTTTGCATAGAGTTTTGTAAACCTTAAATTGTCAAATATTGTTATTGATGTTGTTGTTACTATTATAAATATATAAGATTTCCCATCCAAAATCATTGACCTCCTAAAATGTATCTACAGAGCCCTTTGAGGTCTCTATATACTCTATGATAAGACTTCCATTTCAACTTACTTGCTGCTCTCTTCCTTAATTTCCATTTTACATCTTTGTTCCTTTGCATATATTATTCTCTATGCTTATAATACTTTCCATCCTTACAAATACCTTAGTATTTGTACTAACTTCATCTTCTTCAAACTTTATCTCAAATACTTTTTTTTTTTTAAAACTCTTCTCCTGATTCCTCCACTTATTAGTTTACCTCTACTCATTTTTTTTTAAATGTTGTATTTATATGCATGTATCTGTCAATATTTTGTAATCCCTATCCCCAGGAGGATTCTTTTTTATTGGATATAAGGAATTTTTCAAAAGAATATTTTCAGATTCTTTGGAAATTCCTTTGCATAACATAATTAATTTCCTGATAATATCCAAAATCAAGATTTCAGTCATATAAAATATAGTCTATCAATATAATTCTGTTTTTAAAACCTGTACTCCAATTAAAGATCCTTTTTTTATCCAAAAATAGGTAAATGCTAACCTTTTTTCTGACCTTATCTTAAATCTCCAAATATTTTTTGAATATTCCTTCCAATGATATAGATCATAATCCCTTAAGGACTACTCATTTTGTATGACTCATTTCTATATTTCTGTGTAAATTAGGCAGAGAGTCCCAGAGTTCTTTATTTCTATTGATATTGCAATGATGGCAATAGGCAATACATATTTTATTTCTTGCTCTTACCATATATTCAGGTCATTTTATTTATCAGGAATATGTTTCATAGGCTCATAAATTTAAGAGTTAAAACAGAATTAAATAATCATTCACTTTTTCCTCCATTTTGCAGATGAAAAAACAGGCCCACAGAAGGTAGATGACTTGCTAAGAGTAATACAAATTATATTCCTGAAGCAAAATTTGAATTCAAGATTTCCTTATTCTAAGCCCTATCCATTTTTTCATGATAACCCTTTACTTTGTTTCTTCTGAAAAATTATTTCATTATGTAACTTATTAGGTAAAACACTCTTTATAATAATTATATGAAGCATAAAAGAAGACAATTAAAAGGGAAAGTATATATCATGTGTTGTAATATTTTGTCTCAATTATAACTGATGTTTTTGGGGAAAATATTAAGAGTGTTGTTTTCATACTTAAACATTTCTTTATCATCTTTTCCTCATTTCATAGAGGACATTTTGCCTTCTTTCCAAGAGACTTGTATAACTAGGTTTGAACTCTTCAGTTATTATCTGCTCAACGACAGGTACTCTCTGACACTAGTATAAACCAAAGAAATCCAGCAAAAGATAATTTTGGGAGGTTTATAGGAAGATAGGGGACACAGGGCATTGAAGTGAGACAGAGCAAATCTAATGTTTGAAAAACCTTGCAGTTAAGCATATGAGAACATCTGATTTGGGATCAACAACAAAAACAAAAGACACATCATTCCTAATGAGGGACAACCATAATGCATGAAATGACATAATATGATAGACTAATTTTATGAGGATATGAAATTCTGCACAACAAGATACAGGGTTGATATTATTGTTTTCAACAAGATAGCTGTAGTTCCAGAGGGAAAACAAAATAAAATGTTCTTATAGCTGATTTCTACAGTCCTAGTGGGGGAACATTTCTAAGAAAGACTTCACTGTAACCTTTCACCAAACATTGTCATATTTACATGGCAGATCATCAATCAAGAAATTGAAACAGTAGTCATCCTAAACATAAAACCAAATATAGACCTTGTAGATTGATATAAAAGTGAGTCACTTCACCTCTTAATGCAGCTAGGAGGTACAGTACATTGAGGGTAGGAATTAAACAAAAAAACTTAATTAAAATCCTGTCTCTGAAATTTACTAGCTGTGTGACTCTGGCAAGTCATTTAACTCTGTCTGATTCAGTTTCAACATTTACCTCTGAGGATTGTTATAATCTCAAATTATATAATTTGTGTTTTTTAAAAGCCCTTATCATGGTACATGACATATAGTAGGTATTTAATAAATACTTGTTCCCCTACCCCTGGTTTTTGACACTCAGTTTCTTCATCTGAAAAAGGATAACATTAATACTTTAAAAAAAATCTAACCGGGTTGTCATGACATTCATATCAGCTAATAATGTTTTTAAAATACTTAATAAATCTTAAAGCAGCATGGAGACATCAATAACTTGTAACCTAATTCAAAGTCACAATAAGAGATAATCTTTCACTGCACATTTATAAACAATATAGGGAAGTTTGACATGGACCTAAATTGGAAATGCAGAATCTAAGGGCTAGAAAAAGGAAGAAGACTGGAGACAATCATCTGTTTCAGGTAATATGTTAGAATTATATGTATTATCCAAGGTATTTAAATTATCATTCAATCAGATCTACATGCTACTCATTAGATTGTTTTATAATGTACATTTTAGCATCAAGTTGTCAAACTCATAGTCTACCAGATGCAATGAGTCCCTCATATAGCAGTACTCAGATTAAAATGGGATTGATAAATATTTTAAAAAAATAGATAATAAGAAATAGATAATTTTAAGTTGTGAGTCAATAGGAATCCATATTTATTTGAATCTCACAACACTCTTCCTAGGTAAGATACCCATAGATTTTATTCCAAATCTATGCCTTCTTTTCCTTTCTAAATAAATATCCTGTACATTTCTATAAAGCATTTGCTCCTTCAAACAAAAGTTAAGTATCTGATGTTCACTAAAACGCTTGAGCAATATGTACATCCTCAAAGTTTATCAGATTGATATTGTCTAAAAAAGCCAAGATGATAGAATTACATGAGGACACAAAAGGCAAAAAAAAAAAAAAAAAAAAAAAAAATTAGTGAGCAAGTTTGTTTTGTTTTGTTTTGTTTTTTGTTTTTTGTTTTTTACCCATCATAGAGGTTACAGGATTCAATGCAAGTCCGTCCCCTGCTGAAACGTTTACAGGATAAGCACTGGTCTGGGCCTGGCCCCCAGCAGCCATCACTTGAACACAGAAGATTACATACCATTCCTTCTGCAGCTGGAAAACACAAGAGAAAATGGGGAAAGAAGGAGGAATAAAAGTTAAGTCTGAATCCAAATGCATATATATATATATATATATATATATATATATATATATATATATATATATATATATATATATATATATATATATATATGTATATAACCATAATTTTTATTACTCTGAATTTTCAACCACAAAGTCAAATGAGACAACCTATCTACATTTGAAAAATACAAAAGCCTAAAGAAAATAATTATTATCATTTATTATTACATTATACATATCAATTCAATGTTATTATTCTTTAAAATAGTTCATTCACTTCAGAGGAAGCAGAGACAGCCACTACAAATCATAAAGTGTTACTTAATGGCACACTGCCATGTGAATGAACTACATTCTTTTCTGAGGCAGGGCCATTAATTTTTGTTTCTCCATTTAAGATCAAAGTCCAGGGTAGTCTACAGCCCATCAACCTCCATCTTCTTAAAGATTATATATTATAATGATGGTTATAAAATAAAAGAATACCAAGACTGGTGCCTTGAGGAGGGTGACCTTGAAAAAACTTCCAGTCCATCCTTCTTCATAATCATCTTTTTTAGTTTTTAAATCACTTTCAGTCATATTTTATACTTTGTGAATATATTTGGTGTTTACTTGGCAAAAATAGTAGAGTGATTTGCCATTTACATCTCCAATTCATTTTATAGCTGGGAAAATTGAGGCAAATGGAGCTAAGTGATTTGTGCAAGGTTACTTAGCTAGTAAATGTTTGAGGTCAGAATTGAACTCAAGAAAATGAGTTTGCTTGACTCTAGGCCTGGCCCTCTATCTACTTTGCCACCTAGATGCCATGACTATGTATTAACTATCCACCCTCCTCAAAAAAATATTATATTTCTAAAGGTTCTTCAGGGGGAAAAAATATGCTCATTGGACTGAATGTAAGTTCCTTGAGAGCTGAGGATAATTTTGTTTTTGTTTTTTTCATTTCTCATGCCAAATACAATGCTTGAAATGATGACATAGGAATTTATTTAATGTTTATAAAATTAAATTCAATCGTATAACTGTAATGTTTTTATCAAGGCAGTATGTATTAATCTGTTATTCACCACTATAAGTCATTTCAGAAAGAAGAGATAAACTTAAATGACCTAGTTTCAAACTACCCAACCTTGCCAAATTTTACAAATAGAAGTTCATTCCCTTAAAGATTTTGTTTTCTATCTTATTATAAAGACCTTAGAAAGGAAAACTCAATCACTGATAATTTGTGGTGAATAAGTTCATCAGATTCCTCCCAACATAACAATACTAGAAGAAACCAAAAACTAGTGGTAGGAAAACAGAGAACAGAGGATGCCTTGAAAGGTGAGAAGCTAAAATACAAGGACCTTACAAAGAGAAGAAAAAAGGAAGAAAGGATAGATAGAGGACATAGAATAAAGGATTCAAGGAAAATCAAAACTAATTCATATAGGTGATACAATCTCAAGGAAAAAATTAGCTTGTTAACAAATTTTTACTAATCTCATACTATTTTCCAGGTATTGTGTGGAATTCTATGTATATAAAGAAAAAGAAAATAGTTCCTTCCCTAAAGAAAAAAAAAAAACATTAATGGGAATTATCAGGAAAGTAAAATAGCATTTAAATTACTAGAAACATAGAAGATGAGAGTAGATGGAACATAATTTGAAAGGAGAAGACATCAGTACCTGGACAGATGAAGAAAGACTTCCTGCAAAAGGTAAGCTTGGAGGTAAGTCATGAAGGAAGCTAAAGCAACAAATAAGTAGACAAAATGGAACGAGAGCATTCCAGACCTGGAAGACAGACAATGGAAAGGAAGAAAGACTACAGATAGAATATCATGCCTGAGGAACTTCAAGCAACCTAGGATTAGTGTCTAGGGAAGGAATTAGGTTTTAAAGATCTTTAAATAGCAAAAGATAACTTTAAATTTTATTCTGGAGGTCATAGAAATGCCATTGTGGTCTACTAAGTGAGGATGGTGGTGACATTGTCATCCCATGCTTTAGAAAAATCTCTAGTCACTGAATGGGAATATGCTAGAGTAGAGAAAAATATGGCAGAGAGCAGTTTTAAGATTATTGAAGTAGTCCAGCTAAAAGGCTAAAGGTCTTGAATTAGGGTTGTGACTATATGAGTGGAAAGAAAAGGCCAAATAGGGAAATATGAAGGTTAAAAAAAACACTACAAAATATGGCAAATATTTGTATTCATGTAAGGGATATTTTCAGGAAACACTGAGAATTAAGGCTTGGGGAACTGGAAAGATGTTGGTGCCTTAGACAGCAAGAAGGGAATTCTTAAAGGGAAAGGTTTTAAAAGGAACAAAAATGAGTTTATTTTGGATATGCCAAGTTTGAGCTAGTTGTAGAACATTAAGGTCAAGAAATCCGATGGTCAATGTAATATTAAAGCTGAGGAGAGAGACTTGGGCTGAATATATAGAAATGGGAATCTTCTGCATATAGATGATAATTGTTTAGATTATCAAGTAATACAATAAAGATTGAAAAGAGAAGAGAATTCAGGGCAAAGTCTTGGATAACATCTACAATTAGCGGGAATAACAAAAAAGAATTCATGAAATATAGTAAGAAGAAGCTAAATGATAGGAGTGTAATGTTATAAAACCCTAAAAAAGTTCCAGGATCCAGGATGGAAAGATGATCAGCAGTTGAATTTTATATCAAGTCACTTAGGATAAAGATTGAGAAAGGAACATCTGCAATTAACAGATTATCTATAGTTTTGCAGAATACACTATGTTAAATGAGGAGGTCAATAATAAGAAAACAAAGGGTTAAAAAGAGTGAGAGAAAAGGAGATGGATTCACTTGATATGCCAGTTTGTTTGTTTGTTTTCCCAAGAGGTTTAGCTGAGAAGGCAGATATAGAATAGCTAGTGAGGATGGTCAAATCATGGGAGATTTATTTTTATTTGTTAAAGGATGAAGGAGATGTTGATATATCTGTAGGTGGTAGGAAAGGGACTAGTATATAGGAAGAAATCAATGATAAGAAAGTAGAGATGAGAGAGAGAGAGAGAGAGAGAGAGAGAGAGAGAGAGAGAGAGAGAGAGAGAGAGAGAGAGAGAGAGAGAGAGAGAGAGAGAGAGAGAGAATTTGCTGGAGAAGTTAGGGAGGAGAAGGAATCAAGAGCACGTATAGAAATATTTGTCTTGGAAAGGAGGAGGGCCATCTTTTTATCTGACTCGGGAGTAAAAGAGGAAATTGTAGGAAGAAGTTGTGTGTATGTTGTAAAATGAGAAGGAAAGAATGGGGAAATTTTGGCAAATGGATTCCATTTTTGTCTAGACAGAATGAGAGAAGATCCTCAAGTAAGAAAGGGAGGAAGTGGGTAAAATGAAAGTCTTGATGAGGGAGAAGATACATAGTAGTTAACCTAGTGGGATATCAACTCAATTAAGGAAAAATATAGTGGTTGCCTAACTGCAGTGAGGCTCCAGTGGAGAATAGTTAACATAAATTTATATTGGGTTTAATCAACATATTCAGATATATTTTAAAACTTTTAAGACAATAATATTGCTTTTATTTCTTTCTAGACAAACCATTTTGTGAAAATATACAAATAAATAAAATTTATCAAAAGAAGTAGTGACTTCTTTGACAATAAATGCAAGATGCTTGTGCAGTGAAACTAGACTATATAGTTTAATTTTTCAGAAGATTTGAGATGGTGATTGGGCTAAACTAGACATATATAAGGATAAATTCAGAACTCAAAAGACCTTGAACATTATTTTATATTTGAGAATAAGTGGCATGCAAAATGTTTGTGGCAGCTTTCTTCATAGTGGCTAGAAACTGGAAGATGAATGGATGTCCATCAATTGGAGAATGGTTGGGTAAATTATGGTATATGAAGGTTATGGAATATCATTGCTCTGTAATCTGTAAGAAATGACCAGCAGGATGAATACAGATAGATTTGGAGGGACTTACATAAACTGATGCTGAGTGAAATGAATAGAACCAGAAGATCTCTGTACACTTCAATGCTGTATGAAGATGTATTCTGATGGAAGTGGATATCTTCAACATAAAGAAGATCCAACTCACTTCCAGTTGATCAATGATGGACAGAAACAACTATACCCAGAGAAGGAACAGTGGGAAGTGAATGTAAATTGTTAGCACTACTGTCTATCTACCCAGGTTACTTATACCTTCGGAATCTAATACTTAACGTGCAACAAGAAAATGGTATTTACACACATATATTGTATCTAGGTTATATATTGTAACACATGTAAAATGTATGGGATTGCCTGTCATCTAGGGGAGGGAGTAGAGGGAGGGAGGGGATAATTTGGAAAAATGAATAGAAGGGATAATGTTATAAAAAATTACTCATGCATATATACTGTCAAAAAATTTATAATTATAAAAAAAAAAGAGAGAGAGAGAGAGAGAGAGAATAAGTGGAATGAATGGACTAGACTATGTCATAGAGCTATTAAGAAATAGAGCCAAGATTAGATGAAGGTTTCTAATGACAAGTTAGTTCTGTGTCTTCTCTGGGCTGGACAGGACTCTGCATAAGCAAGAGTATATCAAGTCCCTCTGAGAAGATCTGATGCTCCAAGTCATCAGAGGCACTTCGAAATTAATGACTATAAACAGAGTAAGGATTGGGATAAGGAGGATGAAGATGACGATGATGGCTTGAGAACAAATTTCCCAAAAACATATTATAAGGAGGATGATGAGAGTAACTGTTTCCTTTCTTGGATTAACCTCTAATCTTAAGTTTAAGATCAATAGCCATAGATATCATTTTCCTAAAGAATCAGAATAAATAATAGGAAAATGTAACCAATTCATCAGAGATGGAATAGTTGGAATTCAGCAATCAGATTTCTTTGATGTTCTTTTTCAAAAGACTGAAGGACTGGAGCAACCCAATAAGACTTTATATTTGGACTGAGAAAAATTGAGCTAGTATAAAAAAAAAAAAGTTTAGATTATTCTTTCTTTTTCCTTTTTCTTTGGGGATAAACTAGATTTTATAATCAACTTGATTGATAACTCTTCACATATAAATGTAGTTGCTCTTAATAAAGTACTTAAAAATAGACTGGCATATAAAATTTCATTCTCTCTCTCTCTCTCTCCTTCTCTGCCACGTCTCTCTCTCTCCATACATATGTGAGTGTGCATGCACTCACACATGCACCCTACAATAACACTTGGTCAATAAATAGATGTACAAAATTGTAATAGAGATGAAAGCTAAACTAATTTATTGTCCAGATATTGGCTAAGGGACACTACTATACATTGATAAGTTTGGGTTGGTGTTTGGTTATTCTATATTGAAAGTGATATTTTGAAATAGTAGTGCTTGGGCTAAATAGCATAGTTTTCTAAAGTTTTTTTTTTTTTTTTTTTTTTTTTTTCAGGAACATCAAGTGTTCTTTTGTAGTATTTTGGCTGAGAATAAATGAAAGACCTAAGATAGTCTTGAAAAATGATCTGTGATATTCTATATTGTATATGAAAAAGCCCAGACAGATCTTTTCTATAGAAAATGAATTATAGGCATCTGATTGTCCTTAAATCAGACTACCAAGAAAAGAAATGCAGAAGTTGATAGAGTTGGTGAAGAGATAGGGTCATAAGCTAAGGGTAAAGTATTTTCTTTGATTCATATCTTTCTTCTACAAAACAGAACATCTAAAAATAGCCTATTTCAAAAGTTCCCTTTGCCTATCTAGTGCATCATAGTCCTAAGAGAGATAAATTATATATGTGTTTATTTTGTAATTTATTTATTCATTCTTTCATAGAGATTGTCTCTGAGGCTAAGTTCAAGTTTTCCTGAAACATACTAGTTATAAAATTGTGGGAAGTAACAAAATATCTTAGTGTTTCAGGAAACTATCTTTATAAAAATATTAATGTCTTTTGATACCTAAATTTCCCAATGTATTCCCCAGATATTCCAGATAGCAAGCTCTTAATCAAAGAAAAAAAATTGTGTGGGGAGGAGTTCAGCAGATACAAACTATTAAAACTTTTTGTTTTCCACTTCCTTATAGAACTTCAAGAAAATTCCAGACAATCATTTGTCTACTTTTCACATATGTGTTTTATTAGATGGCTTCTGGGATCTTTTCCAATCCTCAAAATCTCTGATCTATGCAATGAGGTGAGATGAGATGTCTTCTCAGAGTTGTCATCAACTCCATTTGTTTCTTGCGCTATTTGTATTCATGCAGTTGTGAAGTATTGATCCTACCTTCATAATATTTTATATCTGCAGTCTACTATCTACTACATAGCTACTGAACTAATCCAGACTTTCCTCACATGCCTAAACTATTTCAATAGACTCTTAATCAATCTCCCTGCCTTTATTTTCTCCTTTATCTAATCTATTCTCTACTATACTGCCAAAGAAAAATTTCTAAAGCATATGTCTGATCATGTCATTCCATGGTTCAAAAAAGTGCTGATTAATGTTTGTATTCTAAAATATGAGCAGTTCTTTTTAAATATTTCAAGCTCTTCATAATCTTCCTTCAGTTATATCACCAAGTTCCTATTCACCTGGGTTCTTCTGAAAATGGAGGGTGGGGGGAGGGAGGGAGGAAGGATGAGAGAGAAAAAAAAAAGAAGGAGGAGAAAGGGAGGAAAGAAAGATTTTGTACCAAGCTAAATGCTTTAAAATATTATGTCATTTGAGCTTCACAATAATTCTTTCTGTGTTGGTGCTTTTACTATCACCATTTCACAATTGAAAAAACTTAGGAAAACAGAAATCAAATGAGTGTCTCAGGATCATATAACTAGTGTCTGAAGGGGGATTTGAAGATTTTGGAGAAAGACAATTCAAGATGGCAAAGAGAAGCCAGGAAGTTGCCTGGGCTCTCCTCAGTTTCCATTGGAAAGAATGTGAAATAAAGCCTCTTAGTGGATTCTGGAGTATCAGAACCCACAAAAAGATGGAATGAAATAATTTTCTAGATTAAGATAATTTAGAAGGAATTAACGAAAGAGCTATCTAACTTGGGTAAAAGGGGAGCACAGCTCAGAACAGGCATAATATGGGAAAACTAACAAGAATTCTTAGGCATAACACAGATCAGCAATCAAATCCCTTTGGTACTTGCTCAACAGTCTAGTTGTGAGACTTCCAGCCCCAGCACAGAGGGCAAATTTGGAGTCCTGAAATCTCAGCAAAACAGGTGTGGGCCAGGTCATTCCAGCAGAGTGGGCAAACAACCATCTCTTCCAGCCCCAAAATAGAAAGAGAGTAACAAGACCCCTGTCCTCCAACAAAAGAAGCTTGGGAAAGCGTCCCCTGTATCCTAGAAGCAGAATTCAAATTTTTGAAAATGGGCAAAAAAACCCAGAAAGAGTGCTGACCATAGAAATCTACTAAGACAACAGAGAAGATCAGAATACAAACTCAGAAGAGGTCAGCAATAGTGATATGCCTACACAAGAAGCCTCAAAGAGATATATGAATTGGACTCAGTCTCAAAAAGTTCTCTTGGATGAGCTCAAAAAAGATTTTTAAAAATCAGGTTAAGAGAAATAGAAGAAAAATTGGGAAAAGGAATGAAAATTATGCTGGAAAATTTTGGGGAACAAAGAGTCAACAGCTTGGAAAAGGAAACACTGATTGAAGAATGCAACTCCTTAAAAATAGAATTGGCAAAATGGAAAAAAAATTACTGAAGAAAACAAATCCTTTAAAAGTAGAGTTGGCCAAATTTAAAGAGAGGTAAATGGGTTAACAAGAAAACAATTGATTAAAAATTAGAATTGGGCCAGTGGAAGCTAATGGCTATGAGACAGTGACATCACGAATCAATCACACAAAATTAAAAGAATAAAAAAATTGGAAAAAATAGAAAATACTTCATTGGAAAAGCAACTTACTTGAAAAATAGATCCAGAAGGATAATTTCAGAATTATTGGACTAGCTAAAATCCTTGGCAAAAAAGGGTCTGGATAGCAAATTATCAAGGAAAACTATTCTAATATCTGAGAACTAAGGAAAATAATAATTGAAATAATTCATCAATCATCTAATGAAAGATTTTAAAATAAAAACTCTAAGCAATATTGTAACCAAATTCCAGAATTGTAAGGTCAAGGAGAAAATACTGGAAGCAGTCAGAAAGAAACAATTCAAATACCAAACAACCACAGTCAGAATTATCCAGGACTTAGCAACATCTACAAGAAATAATTAGAGAGTTTTGAATATGATATGATGTCAGAAGGCAAAGAAGCTTGGATTATAATCAAGGAACAACTACCCAACAAAATTGATCATAATCTTTCAAGTGAAAGGATGATCATTCAATGAAACAGGGGTCTTTAAAACTTTACTAATGAAAAGACTAGATCTGAACAAAAAAAACCTGATTTTCAATTACAAGATACAAAAGAAGCATAAAAATGTGATGAGCATCAAAGGAAAAAAAATGAATATGTTATTCAAAAACATTAAATTGTTTACATCCCTAAATGGGAAGATGATACTTGAAACTTTTGACAACTATATCTCTATTAGGGCAATTAGAAGGCATATACATAGACAGAGGGTGTGAGTATAAGTTGTCTTTAATGTGACAATATTTTTAAAAAGAGGGGGTTAAAGGGAGAAAAAGAAAGGGAGATGCAGAATAGGTTAAATTACATCACATGAAAAGGCACAAAAATTCTATTAGAGTAGAAGGAAGGGATGAGCATTGTTTGAAGATTATTGCCATCTGATTTGGCTCAAATTGAGAATAACATACACACTTAGATGAGTACAGCAATGTATCTTATGCTATATGAAAGTAGAAGGGAAAAAAGGGATATAAGGGAGACTAGACTGATGATGAAGGACAGGATGAGAGACCAGAGAAAAATATAAATAGGGGAAAATTGGATGGAGGGAAATACATAGTCAGTAATCATAACTATGAATATGAATGTGACGAACTCTCTAATAAGATGGAAGCAGACAGCAGAGTGGATTAAACCAGACCCTTATAATATATTGTTTATAAGAAACACATTCGAAGCAGAGAGACAAACACAGTGTAAAGGTAAAAGGCTGAAACAGAATCTATTATGCTTCAACTGAAGCCAAAAAACAAACAAACAAACCCACTGTGGTAAGAATTCTGATCTCGGACAAAGCAAAAGCAAAAATAAATCTAAATAAAAGAGATAAGGAAGGAAACTACATCTTATTAAAGGGCACCATAGGCAAATAAGTTATATCAATACTAAACATGTATGCACCAAGGGGTATTGGATCCAAATTCCTAAAAGAGAAGCTAAGTAAGTTATAGAATGAAATAGACTACAAAACTATATTGGTAGGAGATCTCAACACCTCCCTCTCAGAACTAGATAAATCTAATAACAAAACAAACAAGAAAGAAATTAAGGATGTGAATAGAATTTTAGAACAGTTAGATATGATAGACCTCTGGGAAAAAGTGAATGATGATAGAAAGAAGTATATCTTTTTCTCAGTGGCACATAGCATAAAAATTAATCATATATTAGTATATAAAATCTCATAATCAAATGCAGAAAAGCAGAAATATCAAATGTATCATTTTTAGGTCATGATGCAATGAAAATTAAATAATGAAATGACATTTGATCTTAAACCTAGGCCTAAGGCTATATCTACTCCATTGCTTATCAGCAGAGATCAAGACCCTCCCTTACAATTAATCTCAGTTTGCCTAATTTTCAATGTGATTTTCATTTGCATAGTCGAAGGGTATATGTGTATACATAGGCAGACACAGACATGCACATACAGATGTACACATACACATACAAAGAGAAAGAGATAGAATTAGAAAGGAAAGAACAAACAGGGGGGCAGGAAAGAGGTAGACAAGGAGAGAAAGAGGAAGGAGAGGGAGAAAGACAGCGGAGGGAAGAGGAGGATAGTAGTGAGGAAAGGGAAGAAGAGAGGAAGCAAATTTCCTATGGCTCAATATTATTTCATTTACATTTATCTACATTGATATGTTCATATATTTCCTAATCAATGGGAATCTATTTAGTTTCCAGTTGTTTGTTTTGCTATCTTAAACAAGTTGTGGTGAATAGTTTTTTGGGGGCAGGATATATATGTGGCCTTTCTGCAGTGTGACTTCACTTATCCACCTGATATCATGACTAAAAGGTTTAAGACTATGAATATCTTACTAATTCTGTCACCTAGACCAAAATTGTTTGCTAGAATGGCTGGACCAAATCATAACCTCATCATTATGTAATAGTCAAGAAATCTTGTAGCATTGTAGAACTTTTTATGTCACTTATGTTAAAGAAATTATTATATAATTACTTAATTAAATAAGAAAAGAAACTTAAAATCTATGATGTTAAATAATTATAAGCATTGGAAATTATATGAATTACAACTTATTTAAATTTAAAAAGAGATCAAGTCTAAGTAAGATTTGCATTTTCTTTTTGTAAAATTCCCTACTACTCTCAATGGAATTTCTTTATATGGCACCTGAAGTGCCATATGAGATGTAAACATGCTACAGATTCAGAGAGAGGTATTTGGAAGTCTTATTCTTTGTAGGCATAGAAGTTCTTTCTTCTTAGAAAAAAAATCAAATAATTAGATGTTGAATTGGTGAAGCAGACTCTTTGTATATTTGGATTTTGAACTAAGAAGACAAGGGTATTTTATGATATAATCATTAAATTGAGAAAAGAAATTTACTTCTCTGGATTATAAAGTGTGAATGAGAATTGAAATGATATGTTTTCCTAATAATATTTATAGATTCCAAAAAAGGAGAATAATATTAGTTTATCAAATGTCATAACTTAAGAATATCATGTCAAAATATATGTAGTAGAAGAAATTCAACAGAAAAGAAAAATGAAAAAAATAATTATTTTTAAGTAGAACAAAAATCACTAATTTTCAGAGTTACTTGTTATGGGGCAGTTATAGGGGAAGCAAGATTTTATAATGGATAGAACACTGGGTCTAGAATTAGAAAATTCAGTGTTCAAATATGACCTTAAACACTTTCTTTCTGTGTGACTCTGGGCAAATCATTTAAACCTTGTTTGCATAAAACTGGAGAAGGAAATAGCAAACTACTCCAGTATCTTTATCAAGAAAACCAATGGACATGGGATCATAAAGAGTCAGACATAGCTGATGACTGAACAACAAATAGAATAAAAATGATAATAATGATGATGACCACAGCACCAATCACAACAAAAATGACAATAACACTGTGTTGTTGTTGCCTTTTCTTGATTTCATCCTGAGCACTTCTCCCTAATATTCTTAGAAAGGTAAGATAAGTCATTAAGAATATGAGAAAAGGTAACATGGAGGCTAAGGTGGGGCTATCTAATCAGTTTCACTTAGCAATTATTAGAGATACTAAGCAGAATACCTGTGCCCTGAGCAATTTGATTAATTTTACCACTTACTACTTGCCCACTACTTGCTTGAAGTACACTTCTCATGAGGCAAGATGAGGTACACTCATCTGAACCCAGTTACGCTACAGAATCTCCTACAGGACCATAATGTAGAGGTAATGATTTTTCTTCCCTTGCTTTCTTCACATTTACAAAGAAATGTGGATGAGAGGGAGAATCCCAAAGTGATAAATTTGAATACAGATTATGAAGGTCTATAAATATTAAAAAGAACCGTTCATATTTTATCCTTAAAACTTTAGGGAATAATGATTCCTTGAAAACCATTTCCTACAGTTGGAGGGAAAAACAAATAAATAAACAGGCAAACAAACAACTGAATACATACATACATATATATATATATATATATATATATATATATATATATATATATATATATATATATATATTCACACACATATGCATAAGCGAAGTAACACATATATATGTATAGATGTTATGTGTTTACATAAAAATATATACATGTTACTTTATTTTCATCAGATAGAGTTTTAGGTTGGCTTATCTTTTTCTCCCCAGTAGAAAGCTTAAAAGAAAGCTCCTCTATATAACATGGAACAAAAGACCAAGGGAGCCATTTCTTTGAAACTCTTAAGAGAAAGGAAGTCATCGATCAGTACTGAAGCTTTAACAACCTTTGACTTTCCAAAGTGATAGTTGCATGCTGAGGAGGTAAAATGCTATATTCAATGACAGTGGATGAGAGCATTATAAAGCTTTCTAAGTAAACTTTACCAATGTGTTTATTAGACAACTTTTAACTTTCAGTATGTTTTCCCTAGAGACTTTAAGATAGATTTTTCTTTATCTCACCTGAATTGTGCCTATTGATTAAATTTTGTGGAAAGAGAATAAAATGCCTATTCTTCTTGCCTTTATAAAGAATATTAAGTTTATATTCAATCAAGTGGAGGCAAATTTAAAATAATACATTTAGTCATTATGTTATCTAAATTAAAAAATAGCCAAAACACATGAGTGAATTATATTTCTAAAAGGACAAAGACCTGAAAAGTAAGCGACACTGTTAGACACTGCAAAAGTATTTGCACTGTTAGACAACAATGACCTTCTTTTTCCCACCCACAGTAGAACAAAGTTATTTTCATTGTTCTTTAAACTCTTTCCATCACATGGTGGCTTTTTTTCAATGTTGATTCTAACTTCTTTGATATCTGCTATTTGAAGATTTTTTTGCATTCATTAAGGTTGAAGATGTTTTCATCTTATATAGAAGAGAGTATTAACAGTGGGATGAACATTAGATGATGAATCCTCTTGTCATGGTAATCTATGAAATATGCAGTGTTATGGGTTAGAGTGGGAAAGGAAAAGGTGGTGAAACAAAGGGTTTTGAAACGTTTAATATAAATAAAAGCAGAAAGTAGAAAGAAGTTGTAACAAAGTAAAAAGAAAGTTCAAGGACTTTTTTTGTAAAGAAAAATATAGGACTTAGAAGATTTGGCTGCTTCTTGTACCTAAACAAAAATAAAAGAAATAAGCTACCATATGATACTTGGACATTTCATGTTTCAGTGTTGCTGTTTAACATAAGCAAAAGGACCACTATAGAGAGAAGATTATGTTCCACCAACCTTAGCAGACAGTGAATAGGAGATATATAAGGAACTTGGTTGAGTCTTTCCAATGAAAACCCAAAGCAAAGAAGAGATGGCAGGCTGAGCATTAGAAACAATTAGACAACCAGTTTTTTTGTTTTTATTTTTTTGTTTTTTTTCTGGACCATAGTGCACATGGAGAAGAATAATGTAGCATAAGCTTGGCAAGTTATATTAATGACAAATTATGAAGTATTTTAAACTTTAAATGTTTGATCTTAGAAGTAAAGAGAGCCACTAGCATTTACTAAAGAGAAGAAAGAGATGATGAAATCTGTGCTTTATGAAAACCAAATCACTTTGACAGCTGTAGTAAGGATATATTGAAGAGTTAGGAAGGCCATTTTGGAAGCTATTGTGATAATGTGCCTGACAGTCTGTGTGTTCTTCCATTCCTAACATAAGGTCTCAGGCCGCTAGGGGCCATTACTATAACAGGGCCTCACATTACATTGTCAGGAATAAGGAAGTATACAAACAGCTACTCTCTGGACTCTTAGGCAGCCAAGATGAACAGATTTCCCTCCAACTAAATGCTGTGGGAATGTGAATTGGCTGCTGGCAAATTTAGCTCCCTTAGGTACTAGAGAAATCTGAAGGGATGATGGAGATAGCCTCATAATAACAGGGGCCAGACACTATGTGACAGATCAAATGTACTGCACAGATGTGACCTTTCATTTAAAAAAGGTGCCATTTGGCCCTTTTGCTTCAGAAATCATAAGCTCATCATGAATGTGCAGACATCATTTGGCTGCAAGACAGTAGGCTTTTGATAGCAGAAACAGTTGAACACAGACAAATGTAGAATAATTTTCACAATATAAATGGAAGAGAAGTCTTAGGTAGATCCAAATCATTCTCTAAATAAGCTAAATACAACTCTGAAACTGATGATAGGAAAATTTTTCTTGTTCATCTTCCCTACTCCCAATAAAAGATTGCTCTGTATTAAAACCCCCCTTTAAGTATGGCTTGTCCAAGAAAGTTTTCTTTCTTTCTAAAATTATTCATTTAACATAGAGGCAATGTACTTCAGCTCACAAGGCACTGCACATGGAATTGGGAGAGACTTCTTGTGTTCAAATGTTACTTTCCAATTTTGAATATCTTCTATTCCCTAATAGTATGTAAACTTCTTAAGAGCATGTATGATTTCCTTTTGTTGTCTATCAAGTGCCTAGGCACAGTGTATGGCACAGAGTAGATACCTAATAAATACTTGTTGTTTACTAATTGTGTAAGAGTAGACAAGCCTCTAAGTCTCAGTTTTCTTATTTATAATTTTTTTTGCCATGATAAGTTAAAAACTAAGAAAATTACTTGTTGGGAGAATTCTGGGAAGACGGCAAATCAGAAAATTCCAAATTCTTTAGATTTCCCTCACAAACAAAACAAAATCATTCCTCATGGAGAACATTTGGGGCTGAACAGGGGTCCTCCTGGGATAATCCAAGAAAGCCCAAATAAAGATACCAGAATTGGATAGGTGTGAAGTGTAAATACCTGTAGGTTAGCTCCATCAAACAGTAAGAGGAAGTTCTAAGGCTAGCTGGATTCAGAGGTAGCCTTAGCCCCAACCATAGGAATTTTGACTTCCTCAAGAGAGAGGGAAATCAGGAATTTGAGTCTAGGAAGATGAGGGAAACTACTGATTACAAAGAGGAGGCCCAGCTGTGTGCTGAAACACTGCCATGGGAAAGAGGGAACCAGCAGAATCACCAGGGCAGGAGGGTGGAGATATTTATTTGTGATTCAAAATCAGAGGGAAGAGCTGAAGTAAAGGTAATGAATGACACTTTTTCCCACCCTAGGCTTAGATGTGCTTACACTAACAGTTCTCATGAAAAAAAAAAAAAAAAAAAAAAAAAAAAAAAAGATCAGGAAAAGATGGATCCAACCAAAAAACTAATTATGAGAATAGAAAAAACCAGGATTCATCTTTAGAGGAGGACAATTAAGGAAAAATGTTAAATGGCTACCTGCTCAGAAAGAATTTATAGAACTCATAAAAGACTTTTAAAATCAAGTGAGAGAGACTGAGGAAAGACTAAAAGAAAAATTAAAAACCATGCAACAAAAACAGGATTATAAAAATAGTTAACCAACTAGAAAAGGAGATAGAGTCTCAAAGAGAAAAATAATTCTTTGAAAATTAGAACTAAGCAAAGGGAAGCCAAGAAATAACAAGACAAATATAAAGAATGGGAAAAAATAGAACAGAATGTGAAACATCTTATAAGAAAAACAACAGATCTGGAAGAATAGATCAAGAAGAGAAAAGACACAAATAACTGGACAATCTGAAATCTGTGACCAAAAAAATCAAACTTGACACAATAATGCAAGAACTAATGAAAGAAAATGGTTTGGAATGATAGAACATGAGAAGAGAAAATAGAAAAAAAAATCCACTAATCACCACCTCAAAGAGATCCTTATGGAAAACACATAGAAAAATGATTGCTAAATTTTGAAATGATTGCTAAAATTTTGATCAAAGAGAAAATTCTACAAAAACAAAACAAAACAAAAAAAAAAAAACATGTGCTAGAGTGCTACAATTATAATTGTACAGGATATATCAGAAGCTAAAATAAAAGACCACAGACCATAATACAGAGTGAAAAAAATGGAAAATGAACTTGTAGATTTACAAGACTTTTTCTCCAGTAAATCAAAACTTAATAGAAAATTTAACATATAAGGTCAACATTAAATATTAATTTATAGGAATATGGCCAGTAGATTAATGAGAATGGGATAAAGAGGGAAGAAAAAGGTAAGGGAGGGAACCAAGGATTGGAGGAAGTTAAGTAATAGGAAGAATTAAAGAATTGGCAGGGATAAGACATAAGAGATAACATGGATTAGGAGTAGAATTCATTTTTTTTTTAAAAGTAGGGCTAGTAATCATTGATTTTAGACAAAGTCAAAGATTAAGAGAGAAATCTATATTATATGTCAGCCATATTGGTATTGCTTTAGATGCATGTCTATCTATGTGTAAATGTGTATATGTGTACATTTAGGTATATGTATGTGTGTAAATAAATATATGTGGTGTTTAGCATTTTAAATAATGTGTCACATTTTCTTCCATTTAGATATTTAATATACAAGGATTTCCTTAGCATTCTATGCCTACATTAAATCTTAACATGACATGATAACATTAACGTGATGACATGATGCAAAATGTTATTTCTGAATATATATTTTAAGCACATTCCTATACGTTGAAAATTGATACAGATGTATAGGCACATATGGTTAATTTCATTTTTTCCTAGATTGATTTTCAACAAGAGAAGATTTTTCAAGTATCAAATTTTACTCCTATCAGGTCCAGCTCCAAGAAGGGGCAGTAACTTCTTTATTTTTTAATGGGAAAAGCTGGTATACATTACATTAAACATATTTCTCCAGAAAATACTTTCCTGTAATTCATTTTTTTATGGAGAATTTCTGATAACATTAAATCTATAATATATTATGCAGCAATATTTCATGTTGGATTTTTATTAGCAGCAGAGAGAAATGCAATAGAAAGAAAAACTCATCCTTTAAGGGATCCTCCAGGCACTGAATTTTTATTCATTTAGGATCTCAGGAGGTCATTTTGGAAAAAAATGTACTAGTAGTGAAATTCATGAGTGATCTTATGCTCCTCTGCCTGACTGCTATTTTTTCTTTTGTTGTCAGCTGATCAATTTTATGTAAATTTATAATCAAATACAAGGTTTATGAGAAACATTTTCTAAGAAAATATTTAGTTTCCTATGAAAGAGGAAAAATATGATTCCTTTATCAGTATTTATTTATCTATTTATTTATTTATTTATTTTTTTTTTTGCTTTTTGCTGAGGCAATTGAGGTTAACTTGCCCAGGGTCACACAGCTAAAAAGTGTTAAGTGTCTGAGGTCACATTTGAACTCAGGTCCTCCTGACTTCAGAGCTGGTGTTCTATCCACTTCGCCACCTAGCGGCCACTATCAGTATTTTCTGATTTTAAAAAAGCTTAAAAGAAATCAGTTCCTGTCTAAGAAATTAATTTTCCTTTATAATTTTTTTCAGATAATATGAAAATTCATATTACCTACTATGCAATACCTCTCTATTTTCCTCCTTGATTAAGAGCAATGATAAATCTACAAATTTTCTATTGAAATTCTTCCACATATCATGAATCCAAAATTCTTATGTAGTAAAATTCATAAAATTTGGCCCAGCATTAAACATATCCATTCTTCCTCTTTTCTAAAAATCTCCTTGTTGATTGAAATATTTATCTATTATAAGGGTAAAGAATTATGGTCTTTATATGGAAAATAGCTTCTCAGATGCTATAGTTTGTGAATGACATTATATTTGTTTTCATCATATATATTAGTCAGAGTACTGTCTTCTTGATGTCATTCAAAAGATTGACCATTCACATCAATGTATATAAAAATACATACTATCCAGATGTTGAGGCAAGATGGCAGAGTAGCTAGAAACTGAGCCTATAAAATACAGAAAAAGAGATGCTATACCCATAGTGGGAGTTTTCATATAAATAGAGCCTGGTACTGATGAAATCAGAAATAAAAATCTCTGTTCCCCAGTTACATCAAGGTGGAATTGAATTGTTGTGTTTGTCCATAAAGACATAGATACATAGTTAATTGTAGCAGGCATTTAAATACTCATCTATATTCAACCTCTGATTTTCAAAAGGAACCTGTTTGGTTGATATTATTTCTTCATTTTGTTGATGACAAAACTGAGACTCATAGAAGAAAAATGACTTGCTATGGTACCACAGTAATCTAGAAAGAAGGAATTGGATATGAAAGAGTTTGAGAAATCAAAAAAAAACATGACTTGGACCATCTAAAACCTTTGGGATGAATTAAATGACAAAAAGATGGTCTTGTGGCACTGAACAACTTAGAATTGAATCATATGGAATATATGAATGTATGTGTGTTTGCAGAAACATATATATTTTTAAAATTTTTGTAATGGGTAGATACCTCCATCAACTGGAAGAGTTTAGAATATGATTGCATATACATATATATAATATATTTACCGAAAACATAGTATATATAATATGTTACCATAAATTCATTTTTGAAAATAAATGTATATACATATGTATATAGTATGTAAGACATGTATGTGTGTATATATATATATATGTAAATTTATAACCACACAGTTACTTTTGCATACATACATTTGAAGAAAAGGATAGTATGGGAGTAATAAAAACAATTCCATTAGAATGTAAATGCTAAGAGTTAGGACTGTTTAATTTTCATTTTTATATTATCCTCATCTGACATAGTGCCTTTTCCAAAGTGTGAACTAAATAATGTTTGTGAAAATTAATTTGTCAATATAAATTTTTTTGAGTTTTTGTTTTTTGTTTTTTTTAATTAATTTTATAATTATAACTTTTTTTTGACAGTACATATGCATAAGTAATTTTTTTTTGAACAGACAATTTTCAGATGATGAAATTGAAACTATTTCCACTCATATGAAAGAGTGTTCCAAATCACTACTGATCAGAGAAATGCAAATTAAGACAACTCTGAGATACCACTACACACCTGTCAGAATGGCTAAGATGACATAAACAAATAATGATTAATGTTGGAGGGGCTGTGGGAAAACTGGGACACTGATGCATTGTTGGTGGAGTTGTGAAAGAATCCAACCATTCTGGAGAGCAATCTGGAACTATGCCCCAAAAGTTATCAAAATGTGCATACCCTTTGACCCAGCAGAGCTATTACTGGGCTTATATTCCAAGGAAATACTAAAGAAGGGAAAGGAACGTGTATGTGCCAAAATGTTTGTGGCAGCCCTTTTTGTAGTGGATAGAAACTGGAAAATGAGTGGATGCCCATCAATTGGAGAATGGTTGTATAAATTATGATATATGAATATTATGGAATATTATTGCTCTGTAAGAAATGACCAACAGGAGGAATACAGAGAGGCTTGGAAAGACTTACATCAACTGATGCTGAGTGAAACGAGCAGAACTATGAGATCATTATACACTTCAACAATGATACTGTATGAGGATATATTCTGATGGAAGTGGACATCTTCAACATAGAGAAGAGCTAATCCAATTCCAATTGATCAATGATGGACAGAATCAGCTATACCCAGAAAAGGAACACTGGGAAATGAGTGTAAACTGTGAGCATTTTTTGTTTGTTTGTTTTTCTTCCCAGATTATTTTTACCTTCTCAATACAATTCTTCCTTTGCAACAACAACAACAACAAAATTCGGTTCTGCACATATATATTGTACCTAGGATATACTATAAAATACTTAATATGTATGGGAATGCCTGCCATCTAGGGGAGGGGATGGAGAAAGGAGGGGAAAAATTCAGAACAGAAGGGAGTACAAGGGATAATGTTGTCAATATAAATTTTAAAAGTCTACTTAGATGACTTAGATGAGTCATTTTGACCTCTTTCTTTAAAAAGATGACCAAAAAAATATATATATATATATTGTCACCCCTCCCAGATTCAGGGAGTTTTTTTTTTTTCTTTTCTTGTTCTGTTTTAATCATTCTGAATCTAAAACATAAGGAACACCATAATGCTGTCTTCATTTTTAAAAATTAACTTCATTATATATAGTACATACCCATTATATGAAATACATATTTTGAGATTAACAAATAATCTTAGAAACAATGTACAGTTTTATTTGGTTTAATTATTTTAAAAAATCGTCATGATTACAACTTATCAAAGTGAGTTTACCATGAGTGAAGTATGTGCACTTTATTTCTATATTGACCTAATTATCCCATTTACATAAAGAGTGAAAACGATCAACTGAGACCTCTCCAAATTCAAACATAAGCTTAGAGTCATGTACAGTTGAGTGGTATGGTTGATTTTCTTTGACTTGAGTTGAGAACTTTCTTTTCTATAAAGATCTCATCATGATCTTTTTTAATAGATTTATGAGACTTCAAAACTAAACTTAGTAGCCTAAAAGATAACTAGCATGAAAGAAAAGTTGTTTAATAATATACTATAGAAAGCCTAATATCTTCAGAAAACCTGGAAAGACTTACACGATCTGATGCTGAGTAAATGAGCAGAACTAGGAGAACATTGTACAGAGTAACAACACCATTGTGCAGATGACCAACTTAGTCAACTTTGTTCTCAGCAATTCAATTATCAAAAAAAATTCCAAAAGACTAATGATACAAAATATTATCCCCATCCAGAGAAAGAACTATGAACTCTGAATGCATATGGAAACATGCTATTTTTACTTTTTTGTTCCTGAAAAGAAAAGAAAGAGAAGAAAAGAAAAGAAAAAAGGAAAGGGAAGGGGAAAGGAAAGGGAAGGGGAAGGGAAAGGAAAAGAAAGGAAAGGGAAGGGAAAGGAAAAGAAAAGGAGGGGAAAGGAAAGGGAAGGGGAAGGAAAGGAAAGGGAAGGGGAAAGGAAAGGAAAGGGAAGGGGAAGGAAAGGGAAGGGGAAAGGAAAGGGAAGGGGAAAGGAAAGGGAAGGGGAAGGAAAGGGAAGGGGAAAGGAAAGGGAAGGGGAAAGGGAAGGGAAGGGGAAAGGAAAGGGAAGGGGAAAGGAAAGGGAAGGGGAAAGGAAAGGGAAGGGGAAAGGGAAGGGAAGGGGAAAGGAAAGGGAAGGGGAAAGGAAAGGGAAGGGGAAAGGAAAGGGAAGGGGAAAGGAAAGGGGGAAGGGGAAAGGAAAGGGAAGGGGAAAGGAAAGGGGGAAGGGGAAAGGAAAGGGAAGGGGAAAGGAAAGGGAAGGGGAAAGGAAAGGGGGAAGGGGAAAGGAAAGGGAAGGGGAAAGGAAAGGGAAGGGGAAAGGAAAGGGAAGGGGAAAGGAAAGGGAAGGGGAAAGGAAAGGGAAGGGGAAAGGAAAGGGAAGGGGAAAGGAAAGGGAAGGGGAAAGGAAAGGGAAGGGGAAAGGAAAGGGAAGGGGAAAGGAAAGGGAAGGGGAAAGGAAAGGGAAGGGGAAAGGAAAGGGAAGGGGAAAGGAAAGGGAAGGGGAAAGGAAAGGAACTTACATATTTATGTTCATCATCAGTCATGGCACACCAGATTAAGTGTTGGACTTAGGTACAAAATAAGTTGAGTTTAAATCTAACCTCAGATACTTAGTAGCTATTAGGACCACTAGTGCAACCCTAGAAACTTATTTAATGTCACTATGCCTCAGTTTCCTCATCTGTAAAACAAAAATAATGGCACCTAATCCTGAATTATTGTATTTTAAAAATGAAGTATTTGTAAATTTTTTTCATCTTAAAACTAGCCTATAAAAGACAGCATATTCTTAATTTTATTTCTTCAATTATATCTGTTGACCACCAGAATCACACTCTTCATCCTGCCCTTAAAAACTCCCATGACAAGAATCATTATGTAAGCCAACATTTTCTACCTTGGTAGATGTACTTACTACAGTTTTCTGCCTTCCTGTTGTCACGAATTACTATTCTTTGGTTGAGAGTACTGAAGAGGGTGGTCCAATTAACTGTATGGTAATAACAAAGGTTGGTGTTGTCAGTTATATAGATGTTTCCTGCACTGATTTCCTTTAAGGACTGGAATTGCAAAGAGGTGATGCCTTGTTGCTTAAGAATAAGCAATGAGAGACCACTAAAGGAAAAAAAACAAACAAACAAAAAAAAAAAAAAAAAAAAAAGAGAAATTAATGAATGTTTCTAGAACATTAAATTCATTCATAAAAAGGTTGTCATGCGAAAGGAATGTTAATAAAACATAGACAAAGGATAAAATTCCCAGATTTTTTTTTGCAAAAAAGTAATTTCAAAACACACAATAATTGTCAGAAATACCTAATTCAAACGATCCAAAGGAAAGCAAAAGAAATTATTAAAATGTATTACCACTGTTAGTTTACACAATATTATTTTTTCATGCTTGTATTACCTCAATCTAATATTATTGCTTAGCACATAATAGGCATTTTAAAAATTCTCAAACTGTCCTGAACCAAACTTAATTGAAATTCCCAAAAGACTCAAAACCAAGTGACTTCATGACAGTCTTAAGAATATTCCCTGAATGAAGTCTGAAGGTACTTTCAGAATGAACTGGAAATACATTGACTGTTTTCATTTCCAGAAAAAGACAAGAATGGAATAAATAGTTGAAGTTACTCCTTACAGATAGTAACTAAAGAGAGTTTTCTTATTTGGAACTTTGGAAGGAATCTACAAATTGCCAACCAAAAGGATTTAGATTTTATCTCTCACTCAGGAGAATAGGAAAATAATTATTAAAATAGACATGCTTAGAAGTGAATACTATGAAATTTGCCATGGCAATTTACCAGAAGAGCTGCTCTTAGAAATCCACCAAAATTGAAAAGTAACTGGGCAAGTATGAGAAGGAGGAGCAATAGTATTCTGCATTATTCTACAGAAAGTTTGTGATATTTATATTTTTGTTTTTCATTTGCTGTCCTCCATTCTTGGAATGTACTCCTTCTCTTCCTTTAAAATGCAGCTCAGACATCATCTTCTGTTTAATGCTTTTTCTGATCTCTTAATTTATAGTTCTCCTTTCATATTATCTTCAATTAAACTATTTATAGATGTATATATGCTTATATGATTATATTACATTTATATTTGAGGATAGTTTTATGTATAGTTTTTCCCCCTTCATCAGAATGTAAGTTAATTAAAGGAGAGATTATCCCCACTGCCTACCAAAACATGTGGCACATAGTAGAAAATAAATAAATAAATCAGTATTGATTAATTGATATAAACAACATCAAAAAATTTGTGAAATTTCAAAATCATTTGGCCCTTGATGGAAATTTCTGGAGGGCAGGATATGTTGAAATCATCTTCTATTTGTTCTCATCTTCCATAGCTATTAAGACCATACTGTATATATAAAATAAAAAGTACTATGTAATTCCTAATAGAGACACGCATACATGCAAACATGTACATATACACTTATCACAATGTCCTACCCACCCCCACAAATATATATACACACAGGAATAAAATGAAAATTGAATGACTATTTAATTTCCCAAAGGAAGATACTAACTAACTGGATCTATTCCTTAATGCCATTGCTATAATAATATACTTAGGTGTTCTCTAAGATATAACAAATATAATATATATAGAATTAATTGTATCATAAATTGAACCTCAGTGATTAAAATGTTCCAATGATAATGGAAAGAAGATGGACGAAAAGGAATGGGATGTAAGTTTTAAAAATCAAGGAATGCCACAAAATGAAATTAAAATACTAAAAACTCAAATGGCCTAAGAGTTTCCCTCAAAAGTCAGTAAATATTAGTACAAAAGTTTTATGTCATGGACATTTTTATCATTCTACATTTCCCTTTGGGAGGAAAGGGATTTACCTTTCCTTTTTATAACTTTGGAAGAAAAAAAAAAAACTTTCTTACAATATCACCAACCAATGGATGTTATTTATAAATTTAGAAATAACTTTTTTTTCAAATGATAATTTAAGATGACAATAATTGCCCCTCCAATCTGCAAAAATAACAAGTAGCTCAAGAATGAATAACAATATTCAATTCAATCTGAAATCTTTTTTTTTATCTTCACAATCTGTTAGAGGGGCTGAGTGTTATTACATCAGCAAAATGCTTTGCCTGATTGATAGCATTTGGTTCAAGAGACTCAGCATTAGTGGTATACATCATCCAGATGGATTGTTCCCATTGGCTATTATTTTTCATTATGTTGGCTTCTTTTTAGTTTTTCCTATCAACTTTTGTACAAATATAGCACTTGTGTCAATGGACTTTGAGGGTGTTTTTTTTTTTTTTTCTGTGAAGCTTTGGAAGAGAAATTCAGTTGCCATTTTTCACAATTTAATTTCTTAGCAAACCCCACAGGTTAGCATAAAATTTTCTACCTCAAGTTCACAAGTTCATGTCCACGTATAGCAGTATGCATAAAAATACATGTGAAGCTCGAGGTCAGAATAACTCCTAAAGTATTACCACTTGATAATCTGATCAATGTTGTTATTCCTTCCAATAATAGAGTCTCAGATCACTCTTCATACTTCCACTCATGTTGTCCTAGAACATCGCCATAATAGTGGCTGCCTTTTCCAGATTTTCTTCTCTTTACATGAATACCAAAAGAACATGTAATTTGTCATCTCCACCCACTCCCACCTAGCCTTTCCCTTCCCATTCTTACTTCATGGGCAGCCTATCTCTTTTATTTTCCCATCATCCATTTTTCTAATAACTTCCTTAACACTATCCTGAATAATTCATCATGTGTAATATGTTGAAATATACTCATATCTACTATGTTCCATTCCATTAGAGATCTTTGACTGTTTCAATTACTGATCCAGTATGCTAGTTAAAAATCTGTCCGCTGGATTTATTGAACTCTGCTTTGATCTCACTGTCATGAACTATATTCATATAGACCCATCGACTGGTAAAGTAACTAACTACTCAAAGAATTCTTGATCCAAATGTCAGCACCAATGGTTAACTGTCACCCAAATATATCTTTTGATTATGATGAAATATTATGAAAGGGTAGATGGAAATTTGTGGTTTATATCTTCTATTTTCAACCCAGAAAATGCATTGTATTATTTTAAATGATTTAGGGAGTTGGAAAATCAAGAGGCATATTCCCTGCATTCTATAGTCCATCATTTGTGGCATGTTTTTTATTATGAGCTTTATCTCCTGGAAGGAAAATGGAAAAGTTGATTTTTCTAGAACAGTGAAATCAATGAAACTAAGATTTCTGATATTTTACATGAGCCTTTAAGAGATGTATCTATTTCTAGTGAACTTTGAGAGTTCTACAGACTAAAACACAGATATTGAACACATACCTATAAAGTACTCTTCCACCAATGGTGACCAGGTTAGAAAAGACACTGAAATCTGTCATGTTTGGGGGCCAAGACTGTATGTTCAAGAAACCTGAGGAAGATAAGGGCAAAAAGAAATGTCAGTATCTTATTGTCTCATTCATGGTGAATCCTTCAGATCTTGAAACATGACAGGATCACCTTATGCTGAAGTAACATGATAGGCATGTGAGAAAACCTACAAATAGGTCAAGAGCATTTCAGATTGGCAGTTGTGTCATTCCAATAATAGAATTTTTCAGCAACTCAAGGGGCTCAGAATTGCAGTCATACTTTCTGTGCTGAAATGCATGTCCAATGAGAGGTAACAAAAAATACAAAATGCCATGCTTCAGATGCAAATGTATTCAGAAAGAAAAGACTTAGGCTTCAAAGGTCAGCATAGTGTAGTGGATAATAGATTAGTTTTGTGTAAGTGGAAATGAATTCTTTGAACACTAACTAGATCTTTGGACTCAATTACGTTTTCTCTGTGTCAATCTCGTCATTTATCTATCTGTGGGAAAGATCCAATGGGATAATATTTATAAAGCTTACTGTAGCTTTAATGTGCAACATAAATGTTGTCATCATCATTACTAATAACTCTAATAATAACTGCCCTTTATCCAGGGGATGCAGTGGATAGAGCAACTGGTACTACAGTCAGGAGGATCTGAGTTCAAATCTGGCCTCAGATACTAGCTATATGACCCAGGGCATATCACTTAATTCTGATTGCCTCCAAAAAATGATAATAACTGCCCTTAATTTGATGCTTTCTAACAAAAAAAAAAATGAAGCTTTCCAAGTTCCTGTTATTTATACATTCAGGGGGTGGATGATAAAGAGATTTTATGGATTTGAATAAGAAGGGTTATGCTCAAATTCTAGCTTACCTGGAAGAAGCTGTGAATTTGGAAAGGTCATTTAGGTGGTTTGAGATTCACTTTCTTCACTTGTAAGATGGGAATATAATAATTGCTCCATCTATCTGATTATTGTGAAAATCAAATGAGATGTGTGTATGCCCTTTGTAAAGTGTTGATAATTATGTAAATGTGAGGAGCTATGACAAAGATGATGGTGAAAATGAGATGCTACACTTTTGCCATATTATCACAACTGTATTTGTTATATTAAATAACAAAATATCATAAAAATATTATTTCCGAATGAGGATTATTTGCAATACTCAATAATTTTCAATTTCAACATAATTTCCCATTTTCAGAATCAATCAAAATATATGTACAAAATTAGTTATTTGGAGACCTTCATGAAAAATTTCATGGTTTTGAGAGGCTCATGTTTATTTTGAGATGCTGATTAAAATATTAGATGTGCTTTAAATAAAAGCACCATAGAATACAATTTGCTTTACATTATAATTCTGTTTCTCCCTAGTTACCTGTTATCTCTCTTACTGTCCGGAAGATGTTCAGTTTCTCAGGATCCATAGCTTCGATTGCATTGTAAGGATCCCTAAAAGATGAAGATATTCTTGATGAATGACTCAAGAAAAAGCATATAGTTCTTCTATCATATGAAAAGGTAAACTTGCTAAAAACAAGTTTTTTTCCCCATATAACTTGAAAACTTATTTCACATGAGAATAACATGTAAGGTGTCCTTTGGAGTGGGTCTCAGGTTCCTCATCTTTTGAATGAGAGACTTATTGAAAGATGATCACTAAAATCCTTCCCAACTCTAAAATTCTTGATCAATTACTAAAACAAACTCCATTATCTATCTCTGTAGTCATGTTCTTTAAAAATAAAATAAAGTAGGAAATTTATATATTCTCTGTAAACTCTCATATCAGATCTAAAAGGGAAATGCTATATAAAATGATGTCGTACTTTGATAATGAAGAGGGTAATTAGGTGTGTGTGTGACCTGGAATATATTTCAGATGGCTAATCAAACCCATTATTAGTTAACAATTAATTAGTAGAAATAAATAAATGCATCTGGGATCCTAGATTCATTTGGAATAAGGTTTCCTTTTTTATCTATGTAAATTATTATTTTATTAGAAAAAAGGGACACTGTTCTCATCATGAGCTATTCTTTACAGAGGCATTTTTCTTTTTTTCCAGCTATATACTCATCCGTTGATTAAAATATGTTACAGGATACCACGAAGTAACCTTAAATTGGCATTAGTCCATCTGTATTTACATTGCATGTGAAGGTAAAGAACATGTGAGAATAAAATGCAATTTAACCATATCATGTACCTTCCAAATAATAAAAAAGTTTACTTAATATTTCATTTTTCATAGATAAAGCATTTCTGTATTCATGTTATTGAATTCTTAATATTAAAATCACATTAAAGATCAGGTATGTTTTCTTATCTCAAAATCTTAAAATTTATCTGCAAACCTCTTAAGAAATTTCCAGTTTAGGAAACTAGCTATGGTGTTAAACACAATGGTCTTAAAATCTTGATTAACTAATGATGAAGTCATTAAACCAATTATAAACATTGTAGCATCAAATAAATGTTCTCAAAAAAAAAAAAAAAAAAAAGACAGCTTCCATGTTACAGTAGACAAGACATCTAATTGTTCTGGTATTTTGAGATTCATTTCAATGGGATTGAAAGTGAGTTTACTTTTGTAGCATAATTTCCCCAAAAGCATTTAACATAATTAATTATCCTGTCCTTTTGATATTTCCTATCTAACCATAGCTCTGTAAATATATGTGGAATGTTTTCCCTCCTAGCTAAACAAGTTCTGGTAAAGGAGATTGATATCCTTCATTTGGCAATTTAGGCACTCATCAAAAAGAAAGTAACAGATTTCCAACAGATTTCTATTCACAAACTTTTTAAACATATCTATCTCATGAAACCCATATGTATCCCCACCACTACCAATAAAGTGTGTTCAGACTTAAATTGAGAAGCATTCTAAAAACAGTCAGCTTGTCCTTTTGTACATGACCTCACAACATGCTATGGGGTTCAAAATAAAATTTAAGCATAAATTAAGATATACTAAATGTATAAAATTTTATGTTCAATTTTAATCATACTCAATGCTTACAAAAGTGAAATATTATTTCCTATTCATTCTCTATTACCATAGTATTGGAATGTCAGCCTCCCTAGTTTCATCTGTCTGCTACTGACAATGTCCCAAATGATATATTTTGTTAGCATTTTCCCAGTTTACGTCAATGCACAGAAACAATATCAAGTGTGGCAGTAGAGGAAAGAAATATTGTCACTTTTATTAGTTAAAGCAACTGAGCATTGTCTGCTTGTCCTTGTGTTAGATGAGGTATAAGCCCTTATTTTTTCTATAGGTTGGGCAAGGCAGTTCACTTCTGTGGGACTCAGTTTGCCTATTAAAAAATAAGATTTAAGTGTTTGATAATTTGTAGAGCAATTTAAGGTCCTTTTGAGAAAACTTGTTTCAGATATGTATCATCCCATTTCATTTTAATATGACTTAATTTTTCTTGTGATAGTTCATAGAAGCCTCTCAACTATTTTAACCAAGCTACATGATCTTATTAAAAAACTGGTTAGTAGCTTATTGGGGGTAATTAGAGTAAAGTACTTAATTGAGGTGCCATGAATTTTCAATTTGCATTTTCCTTTTTTTTTTTTTTTTTTTTTACATTTTACAAATAATTAAATTGTAGATTTTTTTGGAAAGTAAAGAAATCTGCCCTACTGAGGTGGTTCATATCTATATCATTTTTTTTTCCCCAAGATAACAGGAAAGGACTTCAGATAATACAGGTCAAGCTTATCATTGTAGCAAGAAAATGGGAGGATGAGATTAGAGAAAGTAGAGTCATTATTTTTATACCAGGAAAATATTAGATGTCACTTTTTTAGATACATGTTTCTATTAATTTTCCCTTCAATTCTTCAGGCATAATAGCTATAATTAAATACTGACAGAACTTGGAGTGACAACTAAGGCTCATGAAATCACTATTTAAGAAACACTGTCATCACAAGAGTCACTTGGCTTTAATTTGCTATTTGCAATTCTAGAAAATACTATTTATTACTCAATATGTGGTACTGAAAACTGGATGTTTTTAATCCAGTGTCCTAAGAGGACAATTATAATTTAAGTGCACATCCAGAAAGCAGTTATGCTCTAAAAAAAAATAACACCAGAAGATAGTTTAAGGTTTTATTTCTAATACATGACCAAGACATTCTGAGAAACATATTTTGAGGACATTTTTAAAGACTTCTTTCTCTACCAAAATTAATAAGAAGGATAGAGGTTCTTTTAGTATGGAAAAACTACCTTTCTTAAACACAAAATATATTGATGTGATTGTATTACAATCCTGCTGTATAATACAGTATTCCTAGAAGGGGCATTTCTACTTTTAATAAAGTTGCTTCCCATATATTGGATAAATCCTTTGTGGAGATTGTTTTGAGGTGGGTGTGGGCAAAAATCATATAGGATGGATGGATATAGATTGGTTGGAAAATTGCAACACCAGACAAAATATTCAAATCAACAAGAGCACTCATCATTTTTTTCTTGAGTACTGGGTACTGATTATTATAGATGCTTATACATTTGACTGTGTGTGTGTCTATGTGTGTATGTGTATAAAACAGTAGAAAGGCTACATTTCATTTCTATGTTAGTAATGTAATATTTCCCATTCTAGTTCATAGACCCCCACTGCCATCTCGGCCTTAAGGAATATAGTCAGTGGAATCCCCATCTCTCTCAAAATTCAGATCTCCTGAATATCCTCTTGTTGAAATATTTGATTTCCAAAATTTTCATCTAGTATTCATAGTGTGGAAAAGTACCAAAATGAAGAGGAAAATACAGTTGCTGTGGGCTAATTCTGTTGGTTAATCAACAGAATGTCATGTAAAAAACATAATGTAACTAATTAGATAGCTGTTTTCTAATGGTTACTCCTGAATTAGGAGTGCTAATTTCATTTATTATTTTCAAGTGTCAACACATACCATGATATAGATGGATATGCCTTTTTTGCTATTTTAATCCAATATGCAGGGGAAAGTCTTTGTGCAATTCCTAATCTTATTGTGTGCATAATTACAAATTAGGGAGATGATGTTCTACATATTATACTACTAGATGTATGAAAACAAATATTATCAAGATCAAGATCAGAACTGCTTTAACACTTACTCCAGAAAGCAATGTGTAGATCTAACAAATATTTTAAGCAATAGAAGTATTTTAAATAGTTATATACACATGCATAAAATTGTAGTTATACATGGAAACATAATTCCTTATTTATAATGTCTCCGTTGATTCTACTTAAACATATGTCTTATATGTCATACTGATTTTATTATATGATAAATGTGCACAGTAAAACTTTCAACTGTTAGATGTGAGTCGGATTTCTATAACTGTTTAACCTATGGCACTAATATTTTGGGATTAAAAAGAACAAGCATAAACAGATAAAATGGAAAGTGAAAATTGGCATGTTTATTATAGTTCTAGAAGGATGAGATCAGTTGTTTTCCCAGCTAAAACCAGCAGGTGGTTCTATAATGAAGGAGCACAGATACAGTTTCTCATATATTGTAAAACTGAAAGTTATTAAACAGAACAGGTACAATAGTTACTACTTCCCAAATGAAAAATAGAAGAGGAGAGGGAGGGGAAGGGAAAGAGGAAGGGGGAGAGAGAGAGAGAGAGAGAGAGAGAGAGAGAGAGAGAGAGAGAGAGAGAGAGAGAGAGAGAGAGAGAGAGAGAGAGAGAGAAGAGTGGGGAAGGATACTCTCAAGTATACAGTAATTTTTCAAGTACAAACAGTAAAATCACTTTTCCCAGAAAATAATATAATGGCATTTCAACTTAAAGTAACTTGCAGAGTTTAGAAATTTAAAGATTTATTGATTTACATAATTATGTTTTATTCAACTAGTAATTTGAACAGTTTTCAAATACAATGTGCTTTTTAAATCTAAAATAATGCCAATATTTTCTGAAAATTATGTTTTCAGGAAATCATGAGCAATGTGCTCAGTGTTTAGAAGGGATTCACAATCTGCTCTCCCCTTAAATTTTTATGTTTAAATTGTGATCGTCAAACTTCAAATTATAAATATATTTTCAAAGCTTTGTCTATTCTTTGTTATTAATTAAAAATCAGATGTTTTAATATAGCATAGTTAGGAATGAGTATTGTTAGTAATAAAGTATAAAATTAAGGGGAAAAAAAAACAGAAAAAATTATCCAATATTATATTCTCATTTTATATATAAAATTCTCATTTTCTAAACACAGAATTAAAGTTGGCTTTTTTTTTTAATTTTCCCTATTTCTCCAAATTAGAAGCTTAGTGTCCACTAACAAGGAAGATTTCACTACTCAATATCACTGCAACTTTGACTTGCTCCATTTTAAACTTGGGCAGCTTTGCCTTTTCTTCTGTATCCCCTTCCCCTCCCCTCAATCCATTTCCATGGACTCACAGCATTACTGCTGGACTTAATGTGGATGATCAATCAGTTTAGCTCTTTACAGTGCAGCTAAGAACTCCTAAACCCAAGTGATCTACATGATATCTCCTTAAAAACTTCTTTCCCCTTTCTTCCCAAATAAACAAAAACAAAAACAAAAAAGAATGAAATATTATCACTGACCCATGAATACCAGTGACGAGGAAGATCAAATTCCCATTGATCTTGGTACAGTTTATGAACTTGTCAATGTTGCTGGAATCCACAGTCTGAGCAGACATCAGAGTTCCTGTGCCAATGCCATCACATGCTGTATATATTTTTTAAAAATCACAGAAAAATATAAAACTGCAGTTTTCAATAAGTAGCTAGTCCAATTCTTATTTTCATTAGTATTGACAGTTATATACATTTGGATACTAAGTTGAAAGAAGGATCCATTGAATATCTGGCCTTAAAATCAACTGACATCTTGCTGTGAATTATATTTATTACAATGAGCTGCAATTTTATCAATGTGAGCATTCCCATTAACACAAATTACTATCCACTTTATGACTTAAGAGAGCCTTCTCAAGAGCTGCTTTACCAAGAATATTTGTCATCTTGTAGCTCTTCCAGGGATGAAACTCTCTGAACCTGGGTCGATCCATAGAAAATTTGTTTCTACTTACAAAGCTTTGTCCAGGATTCAAAAGTCGGATAAATCCTGCTTTCCCTATGAGAATTCTACTCAGTTTAAGACTATCCTCCATCATATGGCGTATTTGGTACTAATGCAACTCAATGCAATATGTCCCTTCCCGCTTTAGAAATTCACACTTGTCTTATATCCTACCTAAAATCTATATCCCTGGAAAGCAGAAACCTAGTTTGAAATATTTTTTGTGCCTTACATATAATGAGAGCTTAAGAAATATTTGTTGATAATGTAGCAGTAATGTTTATTTATATGCATATTGAGTATATACCCCTGAGGTTTCTGTAGTATAGAACATACAATTTTTTGATGATTTGCTACTTTAATGTAATTTTCCAAGTATGTGGCCCACTTTGCTATATTAGACTGTGAACTCTTTGAGGACAAGGAACTATCTATCATCTCTTGTTTCTTTTAATTACAGTATCCAGGAATACTGTATATGATTAGACTTTTGACAATATTCTGAAAGCATAAAATATTATTTTCCTTTTTGATTTTCTGAAATCAATTTCCCATTTACAAGGACCCTTAATCTTATCCCCAGGCTCTTTCTAGATGAATCACAGGTGTAACATACCTTTGGGACAAATGTCAGTACAAGGTTTACACATTTTGATCCCATTTTCTTCAACCTCCATTTTGGAACTAGGACAAGCCCGCACACAAGAACTGGAATCCACCACAAAGTTATCTGCAAGGAAGAAATAAAATGTTCAGTAATAGTGTTTGGTTAGAAGTTTGGGAAGGGGAGTTTTTCTGGTATTTGGAAGTGACCATATAAATTAAAGATGCCCCTGGCTTCCCCTTATACTAAGTTTGTACTTTTCCAACTACACACTTAATGGTTAACTAAAGGCACAATCAAGGATCAAACACTATACCTGGAGTCAAAAAAAATCTAAATTCAAATTTAGACTCAGATATGTACTATATGAGTAATCTTAGCAAGTGGCATGAGATCCTCCAGCCTCAATCTTCCCATCTAAAAATAGGGATTGTGGTAGCAATTACTTGCCATAGTTATTGTTTGAATAAAATAAAATTCATAAAATGCTTTGCAAACCTTAATTCATTAAAGATATGATGATGATGAAACTTTCAGAGAGATATTTGTACTGTCTTTGTATCTTTGTCTAAGAATAAGAGGTAAGAATGCTAATTGTTTGTTTGTTCTTATTTAATTTTTTTTTCTGATATCACATAGCCCCAGAGCCCTCAGGACAGTGTAAATTTCTTTTACAGGCTTAATAAACTACATGACATTTAGTTTGTTTTTTCCCAGTAGTTCTACTTCATTTCATGTAGTGATGTAAGTTTGAAATCTAGATGTGCTTAGAGTTATTTTAAAACACAAATGGAGCCTAAATTAAAATGCTTTAGATCAACAAAAATATATTATACTAAAACTAAAGAAGTTTTAAAGTTTGTGCTATATTGAAGGGAACACTATGATAGAAAATTTTAGTCATAGGGGTTTTCTCTGCCTATTTATATGAATATACTTACATGAAATTTCAAAAGACAGTGACTTGAGAAAATACGTTAATAAAATATCTTATTAAATAATGTAGATATTATTTAAAGCCAAGTTTCTCCTGGTTATTCTACCTTATGGGAGCTTATGCTAGATGAATAGGGACTTAGTGGATTCTGAATGTAGATATAGACCAACTGTAAAATATTCTATCAATTGCTATAACTAACCTAATTTAATAAGGATACCTTGTGACATTATACAACAAAAATAAACTAGAATTTGGGGCATCCATAAATTAGACTTTATTATGTTCAGAAATAGTCTGTTAGGCAGATCCTTTGGAAAGGCAGCTTGATTCTATGATAGCCAGTTTGTAGAAGAAGGAATAATTTAGAATGTAGGAAAGTTCCTTGAAAAGAAGTTCCTTGAAAATAGGAACATGTTGTTTCTATTACTGCCTTCTTAACACCACATAGTAGGTGCTTAATAAGTGATTGTTGAATGGTATTAAGATTTCTGAGTTTTGTTATGTTATGCTGTAGCAATATGCTTTTAAGCTCAGCCTGAGGTTCATGAGAAAGGAAGATGATAAAATCCCTTTCATATTCTTTCTCAACTTCACTTCTCTCCTTCTTGTACCCTTTATTGCATCTGAATCAGAAAGAAATATGGCCTTTTTCTGCTTCCTTTTTTCCCTTTTCAATGATATATTCTTCTTCACTAATTCTCTTTCTCTCTATTTCTGTCTCTGCTAAGTAACTTTTTATAAAATAACTTTTTATGTAGAGAGACAGAGACATGGAAAGAGTGGAGAGAGAGTGAAAGTAAAAGAGAGTGAGAGAGAGAAAGGAAAAGAAAAAATATCTTAATTGAATGACAATACACTAAGTCAATCATATAATAAAATAGTATTGCACCCTAAAAACCAAACAATATGAGGAATGTGTAGAAACATGGAAAAATATAAACACTGACATATTAGTGAATAATTATAAATAGTGAATAAATATAAAATTGGATTCACCATTTTTAAGAGATACATAATACTATTCAAAATTTCCCAAGAGCTCCTTCCGCAACATGTAAAACATTTTGTCCCCTAGTATTCACAGTATTCTTTCCACTAATATTCACTAGTATTGCCATTATCATCAAAAGAAAGGAAGCAAATTCTATCAAAGACTAAGGAATTTTATGATATCATATTCTCATAAGGACTGACCAATTAGATTTTGGATTCTTTAAGAAAATGAACAACTTCATAAAGGATTTCATGACTTTTCTATTTTTTTGTTAATTCTTCTTGCTTAAATGCAGATCTATCTTGGGAATGGTATGCAGTTCATCCAAAACCCTACATACATGCATACATGCATACACACATAGGGTCTGCTCTCACATCATGTCTAGTAATTCTACCAGGAGATCTCTGGAATTTCATTTACTTACGTGGACATTTCTTGACACAGAAAGCTCCATATGTATACTTTGCATTGAAATTGTGTTCTAGTTGAAAGGTGGTTGGATTGTAGACAAATGTTTGGGGGCATTGAGTGACACATGCTCCACTGTCATTGAAATTCATGCAGGCCTGGAAAAGAATTTAAATAGTTTAGAGCAGAGCTTGGCTTTTGAGAGACATTTTCATAACAATGCCAATGGAACCCTGTGGGCCCCAGATTTATTCTTGTTTGGGATGCCCTTTTCTCCTGTATACCTATTTCCCAAACTTTTTTCCCCAATGAAAACCTAAAAATAAACAATAATTGATCTTTTGAATTCAAAATGTTTTTAAGTGATTATTTCCCTCATGTCTGTAAACAAATATTCTAAATACAGAAATGCTAGAATGAAGTTTTGTTTTATATTTGTTTTTAATCTGTTGACTCATTTCAAGCTTGATAGTGTGCTTAAAATTAGCTAGCAACAAAAGAACTATTTAAACCACCCACACTGCTAATGCACAAATGATCTGTGCTTTGATGTTCTGACCTTCTGATCTTTCCTGGCTTTATGGTCTCTACTGGTATTAGGCCAAATGCCAGCTGACAAGCAAGCTCCTAATTATGCCATCAAAGTAGCAGGATTTCCTTTGAAGCAGGGAAAGTGGACATTATTCTTAGTGTCAAGTTAACTAAATGTTATTTGCCATCTTTCAGGATGAAGAGGGGAATAGCTGAACTTTTTGTTTTCATTTAAGATTGGCCACCTTCTACTACTGATTAAGGAAAGCACCTTGACAGGTGACTATTTTAGGTTTTAACTACAATAACTATGAAAAGAAGTAACTCTGGAAAACTAGTGATTAAATCATACCACACACTTCTCTATATTTTATGTAAATCCCCCTACCACTAAAAAAAAAAAAAAAAAAAAAAAAAAAAAAGGAAAAGTTCTCTTTTTCAAATTATCATATGGCCCAGATTTAAACTTTCACTCTCAGTTTGAAATTACTAAACATATTTTTCTGGATATGCCAAAACAATTTTTAATCACCAGAGGATTGTGCAATTTTCTTTTAGAAGTGAATATATGCATCAATGTTGTGCTGTGAAAAAAAGGATGGTTAAATGAATTCTCACATTATGAAAAGTTTTCATAATGAGATATTTTAGGCTTTGCGAAGCAAATGTGAGCCAAGCAAAACTTTTCATTAGATTGTAAATTGTCGGTGTGCTTATTAATAAGCATTAATTTGCTGTGTTGCTTCACCACATTTGCTATATCCATTGTATTTAAGCAAGTGCTTTATTACAAACATGACACTTTCCTCATGATCATCTACTAGATATATAATCAGAATGAGACATATTGATGGTATATTTCTCCCTAAGATGACACTCTCCAGGAAGAATCTATTAAAAACCAATCTAGAAAACTCAGTAAGTTTTAAATTATAACTACAAATGTCTGTGTGGCCTTATAATTGCTACACTGGCATATAGTATGTAATATTATACTGTTTGCCTGGGAACAAAGCAAAGTACCCTAGAGGGAAAAAAAATAATTAAACTTTCTACATATTGTCCACTCACTAAAGTTTTGGTATTACATTTTTAAATTTCCTGTGCCATAGGCCAAAGTAGAACCCTAGATCACCAAAAACACAACAGAAAAATGAGTGATATAAAGATCAAGCTACAATTCAGCTAAACGATGAATCAATTGTGCTCAATAAATCAACACAAAAGTATTAAAGGAGCTTCCAATATGGATGTTGCTATAATTATTATAAAGTCCGAAGGATATCATGATCAAAGAATCATAACTGCAAATTTTGTGATGGAGTTGTCATAGGTAATGCTTGCCATAGTTTCAATTCTAGTAGAACAAACTACTAGACTAATGGAAATCCATAAAAACACCTTCCTAAGTTTATCTACATTTTGGCTCCCTCCCTCCTCATTCAATTCCCCAGTGTTTCTTTTTTCATCATTATAGACTTACTGTGGATTATAAATCTGCCTGCTGTCTGAAACAGCCTTAATTTTAGAATATGGTCTTTAAGAAATTGAACTTTTTTATTAAATGGTTTTAAAATGATGTTCTTTTCTAACTATGTTTTTAAAAGAAAAAACATGAAATTAAGAAAATTTAGAGTCTGTATATGATTTTAATTTAAAACTAATTGGAAAAAGTAGGAAAATATGGAGAGCTGTGTTTAACTACAGCTTACAAAACGTTCTCAAGATCAGTGGGAACATGAAGAACAATATTGAAAATATTAAAGTATAATTTAAAAGAGTCCCAACAAGCTATAAAAGTTAATTTTAGACTAGTAAAAGTGTCTTCATTTAAGATAAAAATCATACAGATTAACATATAAATAGTTTTAAATCTGTATTTGTAAAAGCCATAAATGTTTTAATAGGTAATTTAAGCGTGTAAGCCATACAAACTGGCAAGGAAAATAGATAAGTTCATAAAAATATCTGTTAATATTTTGAAATATATTCTGGAAAAATAGTTTAATAATGCAGCTACATGGAAAACATGGGGATTCAAACTTGAAGATGGTAAAACTTTGAATTAAGGCATTGATTTAAAAATTTAGGACAGAATTCACTAATAGTGAAAATACTCTAAAGAAAAGGATATTAATAGCCCTTCCTTCTTCCAAATGACCAATTAGAATGTCATTCAAACCTGTCCTTTGCAGAACCATCTTTTAAACAGTTTATTCTATGATACACAAAGCCCAGTTAAATGAATTACATCTAATAATCCAAAATAAATGGCATTACCTGATAACTCCACATTAAAAGAATTGTATTTTTCTTTCCAATATTAGCATGGATAAATTTTTTCTGAACTTGGTCAAATTGGGTTTTCTTTTGACTTTTGGATGTTTGACCTAAAGTGTGAATGTAGCAAATAGGAAGGAGAGGGTAAGGAAAGGAAAAGGTAGCATACAAAGCAGTCTGTGTCTTTAGGTCCTGAGCAGCCTCCAGCACATTCTCGGTGGCAGCAGTCACTTACATACGGGCCATAGCACCTGCCATCACACTGTTCTGCACATACTGTCTTGGTCACTGCAAAACACAAAGACATCATGGAATTCAAAGGCAGGCAAGAACATAAACACTTCAGAAAATGAGAGATAGAAGAGAAGGTCTGACAAATTATAACAATAACTGAGATCTGAGATGTTTTGATTGCTAAAACAGGGAATCTAGAAACAACTATATTCTATCTTAAATTATCTATCCAATATCATAATTATCTTTTTAGAACCTCATACAAATCTTTATAGGTATTAGTGAAATGTGATTTCCAGGGTCAGACTCAATTTTAATTCACAAAGAGTTGATAAGTGCAAAAACCTAAACTATTAAAATTGATAAGCTTATTCACTTAAGAGTTTTGAGAAATATAAGAATAAGAGAGCACTTTGAGAATAAGAGAGGCAGTTAAATATGTCAAATAATTAAAATATTTGATTAAATTAATTATTTTAAATTAAATTAAATTAAATTAAAATATGTCTGCTATATGTCAAGCACTGTCATAGTCTAAGAATATAAAACCAAAACCCAAAATAATCCCTGTCAGACATGTCAGTCAGACATCATGGATTTAGCACTAACCCTGGAAACCAGATAACCTGTATTTAAGCCCTCCCTCCATTATATGCTAGCTATATGACAACAAGCAAGAAAACATAAAATAAAATACACAAGTTTTGATGATCTGTAAAGGACTTAAGATCAATTCCCATGAAATGACTCTTGCATAGCCTTGTGTTTCAGATTTTACCCTCCTTCCCCCCACCTTCTCCCCTCGATGAAAAGCAATCGAATATATGTCATACATGCTAAAATATATGTTAAATCCAATATGTATAAATTATCTTGCTGCACAAGAACAATCAGATCAAAAAATGAAAGAAAATGAGTAAGAAAACAAAATGCAAATGAACAACAACAGAGTGAGAATGTTATGTTGTAATCTATATTCAGTTTCCACGGTCCTCTCTCTGGATGCAGTTGGCTCTTTTCATCACAACATCATTGGAACTGGCCTGAATCATTTCATTGTTTGCAAAGAGCCACATTCATCAGAATTGATCATCATATAATATTGATGTTGCTGCATACAATGTTCTCCTCATTCTACTCACTTTACTTAGCATCAGTTCATGTAAGTCTCTCCAGGCCTCTCTGAAATCATCCTCCTGATCATTTCTTACAGAACAATAGTATTCCATCACATTCATATACCACAATTTATTTAGCCATTCTCCAATTGATGGGCATCCACTCAGTTTCCAGTTTCTGGCCACTACAAAGAGGGATGACACAAATATTTTGGCACATACAGGTCCCTTTCCCTTTTTTAAGATCTCTTTGGGATATAAGCCCAATAGTAACACTGCTGGATCAAAGGGTATGCAGTTTGATAACTTTTTGAGCATGGTTCCAAATCACTCTACAGAATGGCTGGATGTATTTACAATTCCACCAACAATGTATCAATATCCCAGTTTTCCCACATCCCCTCAACATTCATCATTATTGTTTCCTGTCATCTTAGCCAATCTGGCAGGTGTGTAGTGATATCTAAGAATTGGCTTAATTTTCATTTCTCTGATCAATAGTGATTTAAAGCACTTTTTCATGATTAGAAATGGTTTCAATTTCTTCATCTGAAAATTGTCTGTTCATATCCTTTGACCATTTATCAACTGGAGAATGGCATGAATTCTTATTTGAGACAATTCTTTATATATTTTAGAAATGAGGCCTTTATCAGAACCCTTAAATGTAAAAATGTTTTCCCAATTTATTGCTTCTCTTGTGATCTTGTCTTCATTAGTTTTGCTTCTATAAAACATTTTTAATTTAATATAATCAAAATTATCTATTTGGTGTTCAATTATGAGTTCCAGTTTTTCTTTGGACACAATTTCCTTCCTTTTCCACACATATGAGAGGTAAACTATCCTATGTTCTTCTAATTTGCTTATAATATCACTCTTTATGTCTAAATCATGAACCCATTTTGATCTTATCTTGGTATGTGGTGTTAGGTATGGGTCAATGCCTATTTTCTAATTTTCCCAGCAGTTTTTGTCAAATAGTGAGTTCTTCTTATCCCCAAAGCTGGGGTCTTTGGGTTCGTGAAACACTAGATTGCTATTGTTATTGACTATTTTGTTCTATGATCCAAATCTATTCCACTGATCAACTACTCTATTTTTTAGCCATTATCAAATGGTTTTGATGACAGCTGCTTCATAATGTAGTTTTAGGTCTAAGCACAACTAGGGCACCTTCATTGGCACTTTTTTCATTCATTCCCTTGAAATTCTTGATCTTTTGTTCTTCCATATAAACTTTGTGGTTATTTTTCTAGGTCTGTAAACTAATGTCTTGGGAGTTTGATTGCTATCAAGCGCAGAAGCTCAAGAAGCCTGTGTAACAATCATAACTGTTTTATATACCTGTAACATAGTTTTACACACCTCAAGTCCTTAATAAATGTTTTTAAATTGAATTAAATTGGATTATGTGTTCAGCTCTTCATAACATGTTTGATCATCAAAATTATGTGAAATATATACGACAGTCATTATCTCTTTATAGACACAAAGGAAAATGAGAAACAACATTTTACTTAGAAGAGTAGTACCCTGTATCGTGTTTATATAATATGAAATCTATTGGGTTCATAAAAATGAACAGTTTTCCTCAGAAAAGATTATTAAAATTCACAAATTTCACATCATAAATTAGCAATATTTTTCCAAAATCAAATCAATATCATATACTGAATGCTATACAGAAAATGATATAAGCAATTAAAGAAAGGAAGCGATGACAGAATATTGAGGGGAAAAAAAACACAGATTGTAGAAATAAAAATGTATTCAACAATTTAAAAAGGCAAAGCAACAATAAATATTTCCTTTCAATTTTCATGTTTTATTTGTGATTTACATTTGAAGACTTTTCTGTTTACCTTCAAACTGCTATTTATAAAAGTTTCAGAATATACTCTATAATACTTAAATGAAATAGATACATTGTTCTATTGCATATGATATTTTCACTCATAGTTATATTTATGTGATCAGAGATTTAGATCTGGAACATATGGGGAAATCAAAAACAAAATAAGATAAACTCAAAACAAACCATAATTTGAGACATCAGAACACAGTAGGTTTTGATTTGAGTTTCTATCTAGTTTTGAATATGTAGAAAGAAAATTATTGCAGAATGAAAGAGTGGTAGACAGAAAGCTAGAGGCTTGATACTGACAAATAATTTTTCCATGTTATTTAAGTTTTTGGTGGCTTCTGTTCTATTTATAAAATATTTATTAAAAATGATCTAATTCTATCCTGATAATAAATTCAAATTATGTTATAATAAGAAATAAGTAATTATCTCTCTCTTTCTCTCTCTCTTTATATATATATATATTATTATATTAATTTTAATATTATATTAATTATATATATATTAATATTATAATAATTATATATAATTAATATTATATTAATATATATTATATTCATATATATATATGAAATCTTTAAATCAAAAAAATTCAGAAGGTATATGGACCAACCTGGATTTCTGAAAATAAGTTTTGGAGTTCTTAACTAATTGAATGTCATTATAATTCATGTAATGGATTTTTAATAAGTTTTATATAACTTTGTTTTATATATACACTGTATTTTATCAAATTAGTTGAAAATCAACAATTTGCTTATGCTGATTTTCCTTTTTCTCAACTTAATGATATGATTGCTGACTCTTTAACAGAGATTACACATAGGAAGCATATAGTGAATGAAGTAAGTGAAAGTAGTAAAGTGGCAAAATGCCATTTCAAAACATTCAAAAACAGTCCTTTGACTTGGCAATAGCTTCCAATTAAGGCAACAGCCAGGAGTTAAATAAACAAACCATTAGATTTAGACTGTTAATGAAGATACATCCTCCTAATCTGAGTAGAGAATGGAAATTTCACTATGAGTTAAGTAGGCATTAACCACAAAAAATGTTCATGTGATGTCAGCTGAAATCCTTAATCTAGTTGGAAATACTATCTTTTAGAAATATGTATATATTTTTGTTTCTAAGTTAACTTTAAGATGATTTAAAATTTGTGAGCACTAGAAAAATGTATCATTTTCCCCATTATTTAAATACAGTTGCATATAAATTGATCATGCATAATAAATATCACAAATAAAATTAGGGTTTTTTGTATATGTATATTATAAGAAATTTAAAAATTACACCTGAATTTTATTTTAAAATATTATCCATATTTTCTAGAAAAAAATCATACTTTTGGCACTTACAAAGAATGAAAATAACTTTTTAATAGTATACAATTCTATTCTAGGGTTAAAATTCATGTTCTGAGCTTAATTTGTAAAAAAACAAGACAAAACAAAACAAAACAAAACAAACAACAACAACAAAAAAAAAAAAACAGCTTAATTGTTAAGAAGATAACTAGAACTTCCAGTTGTCACGTTTCAAAATAAGCAGTAGAAATTCTGTAATACACACAACTATTTTTTTTTTGCCAAAGCAGACAATTCAAGATAATACAAATTCATGAAACTAAATAAAGATTGCTGAACTCAATTATGCTATTAATTTTGTGTGTTTGTAAACATATCTAGGTACTGACCTGACTTTTATACTGACCCTGAACTTGTATAATCACTATTGATATCTTCATTTATAAACATCATAGTTTTCTTGCTTGCAAACAATGTGTGCCAATTAATACTTTAAATGAATAGAATATTAGGGTTCATATTCTTATTCTGAATTTAATTTGCAAAAATATCCAAATTATTAAGAAGACAATTCAAGACAATATACATTTAACAAACAATAAATATTGCTGAACTTGACAATGAGGTGGGGACATATAAAGTTCTATAGAAAAATATATACCTAAACATGTGTGTATATATGTGAATATAGATAGCTCCAGAGAAATGTGTTTATGTGTACATATGTGCATATATGTATATAAAGGTAATGTATATGTAGGTGTGTATATAATTACATGAAAAAAAATTAGAACTTGACCTGTAGCTTCTTTTTAAAATATTGTCCATATTTTCATATGAAATGATAAGGTTATATTTGACACACATAAAAAATATTTTCTAAGATAGTAAGATACAAAGATTATCATTCCTCCTCTAATAATAATTTCTGTGCTAATAAGTAAAAATAGTCTAGTAAGATAGAAAGTCAACTAGCGTTTCTAGCTATGATGATTCAAAATAAGCAGTAAAAAAATCAGTAATACACACACATACTTTTTCCAAAGCAGCTGCAGAAAGTTAAGACAAATGAATTTATTGTTTCATATAAAATTTGAAAACCTACATTAAATGAATTATGTTTGTTTTCCTTTAAAGATTTTACTTCTTAATAAAAAAAGAGACAAATACCCAAATATTTCCTTGCACAAGATAAATGAATGGGCATGTATCAATCAATGGTTATTTTTTTCCGTTTTGCTTTCATGTTAGAAGCAATATTACTTTTTCATTATTAATGCTATACTATTTTGTGATGATAAGATTTTAGAAATCCTGAGAAAACTTGTATGATATGATGTAAAACAAAATGAACAAAATTGGAAGGATAAATATACAATAACAATGCAAATTTTGAAAAAATTAGGAAGTCTTATCACTACAATGCAACTAATTATGTTGACTAGGAATTCATAATTAAACATACTATCTACTACCAGATAGAGGGATGGCAGACTCAGATGGTAATTAAAGCATATCTATATGGCATAGCCAATATATGGAATTTATTTGAACACTTTGTATATGGGCATATGTTCACACACTTATATATAATCAATGCTTTGATGATTCCAGATATTTTTTTGAAAAAACATTACATATATGTGTAAAGATAGATATAAATACATATTTGTTTTCTTAGTGTGTGATGGAGATGGAGGCATTCAGTACTGGAAATAAAACAAAACAATTTTAAAAACAATAGCTTAAAAAGTTAGCATAGCTACATTCCAAAAAAAAACTTACTATTGACACTAAAATAAATTACTATAATGTTTTGATAAATTTGAAAGAAGCAGGTATCTACATAAAAATGAAAACATATAAGATAATAACTAAAGCAGTACAACTTTTGCTTTAGAGGAGATAAATAGGTAGATATATAAAGCGACCCATTACTAGGCCTAGATTAATGTAAATAATTATTCCCAATTAATGCAAATAATGAATCTTATAAAGTAGTCACATATATTTGAATTTGAAATATGTGGTTATAATTATGTTAAATATAACCCCAAAGAAGCAAAAATTCAAATAACATGACAGCTTTATAGGACTCATTATTCTCACAGAGGAACTATCTCTCTCTGTGTATATATGTATACATATGTGTGTATGTATGTATTTGATTAGGCATTGGCTTCCAAAAGAACTATTACTTTAATTTTAAGCAATTTAGAGAAGGAAAAGTCCTGCTTTGAAGCTGGAGATTAAGATTTTATCAACCCTTCTTAATAGTACTTTGCCTTTTCTCTGAATTATTTGGGTAGCAGAGGCAATGTATATAGGGAGTATTTGTTAGTTAAACTCAGTACCTTTTGAGGGAAGGAGAATTGGAGCGAATTTGCTGAAGAATCTGGTAGGTATTATGAATGTTTTAAATTGCTGTTATTGCTCATGGGCTAAGGCCAGTCAATTGATGGATCAACAAGCATTTATTAAGCAATTATTTTATGCCAGGCACTGTGCTAAATTATGGGGATACAAAAAAGGCAAAAATCTCTAAGCCCTTATACTTAAGGCCACACATATACACACATACATATCTATAGCTACCTATATATATATATATATATATATTTGAAATACATACAAGATATACACAATGGATGAGAGTTAGTAGCAGAAGGAAGGCATTGGGAGTGAGGTGAGATAGGAGGAAAATTTCCTATGGAAGATAGAATTTACGCTACCTTGAAAGAAGCCAGGGAAGTCAGGAGGGAGAGATGAAGGGGAGGTGGCATTTAAGACAAGAAGCATGAGAATGACAATGAGTCCAGAGCTGTACCACCATATGTGAGGAATAGCAAACAGATCAGTATTATATTGTAGAGTACACAGTGTTTCATAGCTCTCTAGTAAGATCATGACATCTTAAGCATTTTCTGTGATGGAGGAAATGGGGGAAAAAAAACTGTCCTATGGGAACAGGGGACACAAAGCAACATACTATTCAGCCTCAATCTTATCATATAACTAATTCCAATTTCCAATTGAAACTTTAATGAGTAGGAAACATTTTGAAAATATTGGTTTGCGGGATCAGGATATATATTTATGGATAATGATATAAAAAGAGGGAAGAATGACTTGAAATTTCCATCAAATCCTCTTCTTCACAAATCAAATTCTGGCAGAAGTTACTTAATATGAAAATCTAAGAGCATGTTTTAAGTAATGGGCTTCCTCCCAAAGACGGGTCAACTCATGCAAAGGATACTGAAACCTTTCTGTCTACAGCAACCCTGGAAAACCCAGTAATGGAAAAGTTTGTACTTTTTATTGGTTGGGAAAATATCTTTCCTGATATAACATAAATACTTCAGGGATTAAAGAATGAAAGCAAAAATGTAAGGGGAGGCAACCAAACAAGTTTCATTTCTTTAAGTATTCAAGTATTGTATCTGAGATAAATTTCTCATGTTTATGTACTTTACACTTTATGTAGGAAAAAAGTTAATATTCAGTCCTTTATAACTCACAATTATACTATTACAGGATAAAATGAAGATTTACACAAAGTAACCATATTTAATCCCTCTGACTAGATTGATGAGCTTCATGTACTTTGTATAAATTAAGCATCCCTAACCATACCATATGTCATTAAGATAGAAATAAAAAACAAAATCAACTAAACACACCAAGTTGATTTGCATGGCCTCCACAGTAACATTAACATATAATTACTTTGGTTTTATTAGTTTCTATCCTGACTTGAATATTATTTCATTAACATTTTTTAGTATTTACTATCTTTTCTTAATTACTGCATAGGGATGCATTAGAAACATTTGGTGAGATTCTAACTGGTCTTTGCATTTGTTAACATACCATTAATAGTGATTGGTTAACTGGAAAAGGTAAATACTCAGAAGTTTAAGTGTTCATCATAATTGAGTCAGAATCTTTGAAAGCAGAAGTCGGGTTTCATTATAAATATCCAAGAACTCTCCAAGGGTGATGTTTAAAGGTTCAAAAAAATAATACATACAGGCTGCCCTACAGGGAAGACAGTTCAACTAGAGAAAGAAAATATATGAGATAATCTTTACAATATTAGGGTAGCCTTATCTATTTGACTTCTGCATCTATTCTTTACATATATTAAGTTCATCCTAAAGAAATTAAAATATCCAGTTACCTTAATTAGAAAAGTCCCTAGACACATGATACTTTCATATGAAGTCAGCTAAATGAAGTTATTTGTTCACTCATTCATTTCTTTTTTTCCTTTTTTTTTAAATTTTTAATGAACACCTATTTTACTGACTCCTTTAAAAGGTCTTTGATTTCATTGTCATGGCTACTCCCCATCCTTATAGATGGCCTAAGCTAATTGACATGGTTAAACACACACACACACATACCTACACACATAAGCATAATATAGTATATATGAAAGCCACATAGATACATCCCTGAAAATTTATGTGTGTGTGTGTGTATATATATACACATACATATATATACGCATTAATTTGTGGCCAAGCTTCTGATGATTGGCCTTTCTCAACTTAGCCAAATGGATAATTGGATAATAGACATAAACTGTTTCTCAGTTCATTCAATTTGATAGCAGCCAACAGAGCTTACTGCTGGTTTATTCTTTACAAATTCACCTCCATTACAAAATAACCTTTGTGACACTGTGGTAGTAGGAAGTCAAAAGAAATGAATACCTTCCCTTGGTCTGAAAAACAGGAATGACTCCAACCTTCGCCCTGTCCTTTCCTGTTCTTTGCCCCAATTTATTCCTACACTTTATTTCAATTGTACAAAGAAAGACTTTAAGCAGACTTGCCCTGAGGCTTTATCTGCTTAATCTTTTTTTAAAGACAACTAAGGAGGGGATACTAGGGTGGGAAGAGTCAAAGAAAAGTCTATATCCTCTCACAAAATATAACTGCTTCCCAAGAAAGTACACACTGCCTGTTGGTCCAACTGAGGTTCCAAGAGATCTAGTCCCCAAAGATCTTCATAGGAGCCTGTATCAATTGTTCTTTTCCAAAATTGAGACCTCACTAAAGGGCAAAACATGTCTAACATGAGAGAGCATCCTCCTGGTCCTTACTGATTTAGATCTCCTACAACCCCCAACATTAACCTATTCTTATTCTGCCTCAACCTACTGGATTCATATAATCAAACATTTCAAAATTGGAAGGCAACTTCAAGGCTACTTCATTCAAACTCCTTATTTTATAAAAGCAGGAAACAAGTGAGCATCCAAGGTCAAATATCCAGCTAGGGTAAGAGACTTAGAGCCAGGGGATCCTAGTTCAGGGTTCTTTCCATTATATCACCTCCACAGTTAATGTTTTCTATCACCCTGGACTTTATTTTATTTAGTGTTTAGTGGCAAGCATAGTTTATCTGACAGCCAGTAACGCATCCATATTCTTCATATTATTGAATTTCTGACAAAAAAGGATGCAACTGTTATATATCATCGTCCACAGAGTTCCTTGTATATCTCCGAGATTTTAGGGGGTGGTCCTGTCTGATTTTTCTCTACCTTAGCATTATATTATTTCCCATATTATTTGATTGCCTCTTTAACACAAGGAACATTTAGACAGGACTATCCTCCTGATAGCTTACATTCGATAGTACAAAGTGCTTTTCATTTTTTTTTTTTTTCAATCTAGTGCTCTCAATGACTCTGTGAAGCATGGACTACAAGTATTATTTGGCTAGAGTCTAGAATGGAGATAGGACCTAAAATTTCATTGAAATATAATACTCTGAGGTAAGAAACTTCCCTTTGCCAATCCAAGTCAGCACTTTCTCTATAAGTGAAAAAATTATCTAGAACTGAGGTGTCATAGATACTGCCCATGAGCCTTTCACACAAATCCAAGTTGGGAAATCTTTTATAAAGTGAGGAAATATACAATTGGGATCATTATGTATGATTTAATGGACTCCATGTTTAGCTGGCCTAGAATACCAAGAATTTAAGTGACCAGCCCAGAGTTTCACAAGCAAGTAGTTTGTGTCAGAGAAAGCATTTAAAGACTGGCTCTTTACCTAGTATGCCATGATGTCTTTTACAATTTCTCATTCTATTTGGTAAATGTGGAAACTGAGATTCAGAGAAGTTATCAGGTAAGATTGTAAGAAATCCCAGTGTATTTTCAGAAAGAAAATGATTATATAATTTGTATAATTCAGACATTTACCTCCTTAAAGATGGTTCTTATAGGTCCCTTACAACTCTAAAAGCCATAATTTAATTGTCAGCATTGAGGTTGTGACTGAAAAAAATAATCAGCTCATTGACTAGGACCTACTTTTAGTGAACTAAGTAAAACATTGTCAACATGAGATTCAAAAAAAAGCATATTATGACTTGTAGAACAAGTTGAGATGAGTTACCAAGACAAAAGGCTTCTTCAATCCATTACCAAAAAGAATGAATGGACTCCACAGCATCAATGAACAATGGATACAGTAATCTCCACTATCACCCTTAATGCATTGTTGATCATCCTGTTGAATAATAAAATATATGTATGACAAACTCTTTCTGATGAACCTGCCAAAACAGTAGAAAAGTAGGAGAGCTTTCCAAATGCTCCCATAAGTACAACTACCCTCTGTTGCCCTCTATATGACTACAGAGTAAGAGGTATCAGCACTTTCTCAGGGCAAAAGGCATTGGGGATATGAGCAAGTAATAATGACTTTTCAATGAGTTTTCCTATCCTCTGGAAAGACAAAGAATTAGATATGAAATAGCAAAGAAATGAGCATTGGTATCCTTACTATGTAAAACATTATCTCACAAAACTCCTTTAGAATCCTGGAAATATTGTGGACATTGCATAGAAATTTATATGTACTCTTTTTATCATTACCAATGAAAGTCTATGTATTATATAATGCTTCCTAAAATGTAAAATTATGAACTCTTGAAGAAGTCATCAAGAATATACAAAAATCTTCTGATATTCTCTTATTTGATCTTCCTCAAACTCAGCATTTTATCTATAGATCTTTTGCTTTTTTCAAAGGCTGCCTTCATCTTACTTGTATCTATCAGAATTTTAAAGAAACCTTTCCAGATCCCTCTGCTTGGTAATGCTCTTAATTCTCAAATTTTCAAGTTAAGTATTTACCATTCTGTGTGTTGTATCTTTGCTCTCCTCATCCACATATATGATAGAATGGAAATTTGAGGGATTATTTTTCATTTTGTCTTTGTACTAGTAATATCAAGTACAGAAATTAGCACATAATAAACACTTAAATGCAGATTAGATTAAATTGGATCATAGTGGAATGGATTTGGTGACATTCTGAGAATGATTAGTTCTTCTAATAAGAATTAGAAGTTTTCCTTCACTACCTTGGTCCTATTATATTAGCTGGTTTCCTTCCCAAACCATATTGCAGTTTCAATGTCAGAAAATTTTAATGGTATCATCATGATTTCCATTTTTAAAAATAAAATGTGAAAAATGTAAGAGTTATAATAATTTCATGATACTACCTTCCCATGATGCAACAATATTTGTCAAAGTTTATGCCAAAAACAACTACTCGCCAATAATTCCCAGGTTTAGTAATATAGCAAAATGTCTTATTTCAGTCTTATTTAAGATATATGGGTCAATCTAGGGGAGGGAATGAAGGAAAGGAAGGGAAAAATTAGAACAAAAGTTTTTGCAAAGGTCAATTACCCATGCATATGTTTTGTCAATAAAAAGCTATGAAAAGTTATTTATTTTAAAAATTAGTAAAATAAAGAAATTTAAAATGAAGGCTTGCAAATAAGCAAGCAAAAAAAGATATATGGGTCAGATATAGAATAAATAAAATGAATGATTGCCAGTCTTCTTCATATCACTCATAAAATAACATTGATATATAATGTCTGATAACTTTATTAGGTCTAGATTTTGGTAATGACTAATTATCATTGACCCTTTGCCCCAGATATGTTCACTGAGTTCACTAGTCTTAAGCTTTGGGATACTGAGTTATATCAGAATGGAAGGTATCTTGTTTGATCTGTTCCTTATCACCAGTTACTTTGTACCATTAACTTATGCAATCAATTTTACAAAGTCATGCATGAAGACTTGATGAAGAACCTCAGAAATGATTTTAAATGAAACTTCTGGCCACCAGGGAAATTCTAATTCATAAGCTACAAACATCACCAAAGTTCTTGAGACATACAATAAATTGCCATATTCCAATAATTGTTCATGCATATAATCCTAAGGGGCAGATTATGGACTGTTTGGCAGACTCTGAACAGAACTATGAACTGAGAAGTCTCAGAACAATGTTGGGAATATGTAAACCCTGAAGAGGATATGATTCTAAACAATAAAAGTCTTCTGGAGCAATAGAATAGAAAATCTATAATTGAATTATGCTACCTTTGCAATGTTTTTCTCCTCTTTTTCTATTCCCCTTTCCTCCAATGGTATGTTGAAAGACACATAAACAGATACACATATAATAAAACAATCTAAAAGTTTATATCATTTGGCACTTTATCAGAAGGATGTATTAAGCTTAACAGAAAGAGTTAAGAAAAGTTATGTCTGCCATTAGAAGTGGAGATAAGCAATAGAGCCCTGCACTCTTGCATACAATTTGCATGGTTTTCCTTTCCATGAAATGAAACATAAAAGTTTAGAAATTCTAAAATGTTTACATCATTACATTTGAATTTACTTTTAGCATTTGAATATCAGGGTACATGATATTCAGGGAATTAATTTAAAAATTAAGAAGACCTCTATTTTTGTTGTTGTTGTAGGAGCAGCTAAGTAGAAAGGTTGAAGTTTTCCTGGCTACTTCTTATCAATCCATCTCAATTTCTTTCTCCATTGATTTCTATTATGTAGTAACAAAGTCCAATCAAGCCCAAACACAAGCCTCAAAAAGTGAATACAGCTTCTTTAAATTTCCTTTCATGTCCAAAGGAGAGGTAACTGCTTTTTGATTTGTTTTTTTGTTTTTTGTTTTTTTGTTTTTTTTAAGGCAAGAACAGTTCCTGTTTCAAATCACCAGAGACAGTGACTATCTCAGTAACAGAATCGTATAATCAAAAATATTTAATACCAGATTCAGAAGGTAAACGGATAATATTCCACAAATACTTACAAGAATATCAGTTACTTACAGAGTAGCTCATTTATAGATGGCTACAGATCTTATGAGATGGTTGATGCACTTTTTATAATGAATATGAGATATGGTATAGAATACTGTATTAGAGAGATGGCCTTGGAAACAAGAACACCTGGACCAAGTGTGAAAGAATTATAGTCAGCCACCTAGAGTTATACCATCTTCCTGAAAATGGGTTAGGCTCTAGAAACCTACAAAAGCCAGGACTTACTTGGCACAAGAGTAGAAAAGGCTCAAGCTTCATGGTAGCTTTGGGTAGTATTAACATGACTTTCTGGTCTACTTCAGCATAGATGAGCTTACCACATTGGATCTTAATTCTTCCAAATTTAATGGGTGTGTACAGACCACACAAATCACTGTATACTGTCCTACTGACCAGATTCATTTCTATATGGAAACAAGATTAGAAGAGTCTACTGAAGCTACATATTGCCATATCCTTTTTGCATATTATTTTATGTTAAGACTAAGGAAACCTGAATTAATAGGGAGTTGACATCAGTTGACATCCCTAGAAGTAAGTTATTTAATCTCAGTGCTCAGGACAATCCTTTAAAATTACAAATTACAGAGAAAATATATGTCTGCATTGGAACACAGAGTTTCCTGATTCAGTGACTCCCTTTATTAATTAAATCATTAATCCAAATCTCCAACATTTTGGGATATCTCATTGAATCAGTTACATGTAGGTGATCTATATATTTATAGGTGCATAGTTTAAAAAAAAGTCACTCTAAATATAATCAATTATCCTTCTGGAATAGAGAGTGAATAATCCAATGTAATCTATCACCATTATATAGAAAAGTAAAAGAAAATGTACTTCAAACTAAAAATTACATTCTCAGATAAATGGAATCTTCTCATTGTCCTCTCAACTGCCTTGCTTTCTCTAATTATAATATTCTGTTTCACTTAACTCTATGATGTCATTGATCATATTATATCTATTATATGAAACTTTGTAACATTATTCCAATCTAGAATGATTCCTCCTTAACTGAGTCACAGATCTTTCCCTCTCTTTGACACATTTTGGCACATTATTCACTTCTTTTGACCTATTATCTGTTTCTCTAGACTACTGAAATTTATGAGAAAAAAAAAAAAAAGAACATGTCTCAAAGTTGATACATATCACAAAATAGGCAATTAATATATACTTGTCACATTGACTTGAATTGTACCAAAGAACAGGATTAGGCAGTAGATGTGTTCTGCACAGAATAGTAATTCCTTCCTTAGTGGGAAAAGCATAGTACTTTTTGAGAGAAGAGCAAAGACTCTTTCACTAAAAATAGGAAATAAAATCTTCCAGGTTTTATCAATCATTAGGTAGAGTAATTAAAGTACAATGAATGAACTAACCAATTTGTATCAAAATCACCAGTACCTTGGGAAATTTTTGCATTCTTCAGAATAGGTCAGTTTTTCTTTTGTTTTGGGGTTTTTTTCTGAGTTTCTTGAACTCATGCTTAGTTTTATTTTCATAAAAACATTCAATTAATGAGTGTATTGTAATGTTTCCCTTAATTTTACAATATGTCAAGAAACCATAAATCCACAAAGAAAAAAATGGGAAATAACTGAAATCAATAAGGAAGGCTTATGAACATGCAAAGTTATTAGTGAAATACAAGGATGTTAATTAAAGATGTTGGCTTTTCGCAAAGGCTCTCTGTTACTCTGATTGATCTTGGCTGCTGGTTCAGCTCTTTCTCTCTTGCCCATTAGCTCTCACTTTCTTTTCACTGCTCTAATTGGATATTTACTGCATCGGCACCTTCTTTTAAACAACATTTGTTGCAAAAAGACTGTAAATACTATTATGCTTCAGACAAATGATACATGTACAAATGCATGTTTGCATAAATAGTTTACTGTTTTTTGTAATTTGGCACTGGAACTTTTACAGATCTCCATGAGCCTTTCTACATTTTGTGGAAATGTTTGATATTTTATTTTCTGAATAAAACATCTTTTGAATTAAAAATCCTACTTTAAAAAGCAGCTGCAAAAATAACTTTAGAAAAAAACACTATGTCCCACATTTTAAGTAGTTAGAAAATTAATATTAGAAATGATGATTTTAAAATTTAATCCACAATAAAACCATAGAGGGTCTTTGTTTCACCAAGCCAAAGGATATAATTTATGAAAATTCTAGAAAATATTCTTTCTAAATAAAAAATGATAAATTATTGTGAAAAATGCCAGAGTATACTGAAATTTTCATAAGAATTTGTAATCCTTATGTAGAAATAATGTCTACTACAAAGTTTTTTTTCTGTAATTATTTCATTTTACTTGCCCCATGTAGAAACTGCCACAAAATATTTTTATTGATAAAATAAAATCAACTATAGTTATTTCCATTTATCCTTCTCTATCTGCTAATATCATTTTTTTTTCAATTTTTCAATCAGAAACAAGGAATTAAGCTGTGTTTCTTAGAGAAAAAGGCACATGTCACACAAGGAAGGGACAGTATGATCAATGAGACCATTTGTGAGAAACATAGTTCATATTAGAAATTTGGCTTCAGTGAATAAGTGAAAATTAATTATATTGAAAAGGATTTTATCAGGCAAAGAAGGAGTTCTCCATGAATATGTTAATCACATTCACTTAAAAAGGAAGATTTATTTCTTAATTATAGTTTATGAAAGGATATTTTGGCATTTATAGTCATGGATATAAATATAGATAGATAGCTAGAAGGTACAGTGGATAGAGCACTGGGCTTGGATGCAGGAAGACTCATCTTCCTGAGTTCATGTGGTCTCAGATACATATTAGCTATGTGACCCTGGGCAAATCACTTAATCCTGTTTGCTTAACTTTGTCATCTGTAAGATGAGTTAGAGAAGGAAATGGCAAATCACTACTATTTTTGCCAAAGAAAACTCCAAATAGTATCATGAAGTCAACTTCAACAACAATCTTCTCAATGTCTATTTTACCCTCTGTTTCCAAAACATCTGGGCAGTTCTCTTTGATAATTTCCTGGAAAATAGTGTCCAAGCTCTTTTTTTCCTCACATTTTTCAGGGAGTCCGATTATTCTCAAATTGTCTCTCCTGGATCTGTTTTCCATGTCTGTTGTCTTTCTAATAAGGTACTTGACATTCTATTCAATTGTTTCATTTCTCTGGTTTTGTTTGACTACTTCTTGGTTTCTCCTTGATTCATTCATTTCTACTTGTTCGAGTCTAATTTTCAATGATGTATTTTCTTCACTCACTTTTTTTTATATCTTTTTGTAATTGTCCAATTGAGTTTTTATCTTCTATGGAATTTTTTTCCATTTTATCCATTTCATTTTTTAGAGAGCTTTTCTTTTTCCAGCTCATTAAAACTCACACAACTAAAATGATTGAACAGAAACAATTATAGATATTTGTTCTATCAAATAGCTATAACCTTCCCCACCTCACCCCACTTTTAATAGGGAAAATACATTCATATCAGTAAAGATTTCTCCAATAACAGGGAGAAAACTTTGAAATACTCAAACATAACTTTATATTTATATATATCTAGCCATATCATATTTCAACAGCCCTAATAATACCCATTATGCATTCTTCTATTATCTTTTAAGGGATCCACATTTTTATTTCTTAGCAGATTGTATGATTTCATGAGTCAAAGCCTATAACACCATTATGAAAACACTACTGCTAAAAAGAGAACTTTTTATAGAAGCAAGAAAATTAAGGATTGCTCAAAGCACTACACAATTCCCCAAATATAATCCATACTGCCCCCCCCCAACACACACTGATGGAATAAATTGGCCAAATACCTACATGTCAGAATTTAGGGGGGAAATATATATATATATATATATATTTTTTTTCTTTTTCCCCCTATATATATATATATATATATATATATATATATATATATATATATATATAGGGGGGTGTGTGTGTGTATGTGTGTGTGTGTGTGTGTGTGTGTGTGTGTGTGTGTGTGTGTGTGTATTCCTCATCCAAGATAACTACATGGCACAATATTTAGAGTGCTAGACCTGGAGTCAGGAAAACTCATCTTCCTGAATTCAAATCTGGCGTTAGACACTTAATAACTGTGTGACCCTGAGCAAGTCACTTAACTCAACCTAAATTCACCTCAATTTCCTCCTCTGTAAAATGAGCTGGAGAATATCCTTGCCATGAAAACTCCAAATGAGTCTACAAAGATTTGGGCTGGACTGAATATGATTGAATAACATTATTTCTTTTCAACTTTCTTTTTCTTTTAGAGATGATTAGATCCATCTTTTTTGATACCATGGATACTACTAAAGTAAAGCTATATTCTGAAACATGACACAATCAGTACCAAACAATCTTCCAGGATAATCATCTAGAAGAATTTTCCATCTGCAATGAGTTTCATTTCCAACTCACTTCCAAAGAGAATATCCTTTATAATAGTGGTTAACACTTTGGAGAGTATATATCTCCCTCCTTTATATAAATTGATATCAATAATCAGATCATTGAATAAAACTATCTCTGCTTATATGAAGATATCCTAGATAGATGAAAGACTTGATAAAAAAAGATAGATAATAGATGAATAAGTGATAGATAGCTTGTGTGATTCCAACATTCACAAGTGAGGCACCTTGTTGGAATGTAAATAGGCTAAAGCACATTACCAACAGAGATTTATACCTAAGAAATGAGATAAAAGCCACAAAATACAGTTGTTGAGTTTTTATGGTCAGGTATGACTCTTCATTTGGGGTTTTCTTGACAAAGGTAATGGAGTGTTTTGTCATTTCCTTCTAAAGATTCTTTTACAGATCAGGAAACTGAGGTAAATAGGGCTAAGTGATTTGTCTAGGCTCATGCAATTAAGAAGTATCTGAGATTTGATTTGAGCTCAGGTTCTGCTGGGTACTCTATCTGGGTACCAATTGCTGTCCTGCCTGGTACAGAGTAAATGCTTTAACAAAAGTTTAATGATTGATTAAAAGATATCAACCAGGAAATTGGAAAAAAATACTTGAGATGGTTATACAGCTTGAGCAAGGGAAAAAAAAAAGGTTTTTTGTGTATTTGTTTGTTTTGTTTTTACCAGTGTCCATGAATTGCTAAATGATTAAAGGAGGGGCTCCAGTACATTGGGTGGTTTCTTCTTCTGTGGATTATTAAAGGACAGAGGAAAGAATATCTGTAGGCAGAAAAATAATGATGGTTTGTGATCAACCCATTCAAGGCAATACTTACATTGCTGAGATTTCAGAGTCAATAAAAGAAAAGACTTAATAATAACATATATTAGAGCATCTAAGAATGAAATATACTATTAATATGATAATTGAATAATATTTTAAAAGTGGTTATGTGGTGTAATGGATAGATCTCTCATCTTGGAACCAGAAGGATCTAAGTTCAAATTTCACCTCATACACTAGCTATGTGACTTTGGCTATGTGTTGCCCCAGTTCCCTCATTTGTAAAGCAAGCTAGACAAGTAAATGTCAAACAACACTAGTATTTCCGTTAGGGAAACTCTCAAAACAGGTCATAGTATTTTTTTTTAATTTGTGCATAAATTGGATTTAAGAGAGGCAGAATTTTGGATGTAAGAGAGGTAGAGTTTCACAAAGTCATCAGCTCATTCTCTCTCCTAAAGCCACCATTGTTCAGGGGCAGGACAGAGTCAAGATGACTGGTGATGGCTCAAGATGCAGTGGATGACCTTGGTATCTTCATTGTCTAACCAAGATCTAACACCTGCTTCACCTGCCTTAAGGGCCATTGGAACAAATTATTCTCATCCATCCATTCCACCAGGGGAGTCTTTACATGCTTGGGCTAGACATCCCTAACTCACCATAGGGTTTGAGATCCTTTGGTTTCCTTGAACTTGGTTTATAGCTCATCTGCTGAGAAGCATACACTGGGGTGTGTGTGCTACAGCTTCTTGGAGCCACAACTGAGAGTTAGGTGCATCAGGTGGACACCAAAGGTAGAAAGCAGCTCTGGACAGCCTTCACATGTTAGGTACTACTGTAGGGTGTGTTCAGGGAAGACAAAGAATCAGACATAACTGGAAAACTACTAAACTACAACTTTAGGATTAATAGCTTGGAAATCTGTGAATACATAGTTCATAAACCTCATGCACTGCTGAACTAAAAAAAAAAAAAAATCCTTACCTAATACTAATAACAATCAATAGTAGTCCATGTTTATATGGAATGTGATATTTCTATAGAGGAGTACCCAAAACTGGGACAGAAAAAGTTGTAACTATGATTATATAGCTAGTTGGTGACAGAGCCAGCTTTTGGATTTGGACACAAAATTGGTGCTAATTTTAAAGAACAACTAACTACTGTTCTGATAGGTAATACCTTTTCCTTTCTTCCAAATGCTGTGTTTAACCAACATGACACAGTTGCTAACAGTACAAAAGGCATATGTGAGATGAAACAACAAACATGTCTGACAACAGGATCCCTCCCAAAGCTATGCTGATAATGTGTTTAAAGATAAAAGGGCATTCAGGAACTATTTTAAATGAGATAAGGGGGCTTCATATATCTTGCTGGCCCTGAGATAACTTTATTCCTTTCATCATTATTGATTTCTTAAGGCTTAGTCACCCTCATATCAGTACCCAGAGGGCTCAGCTCTTGGGGCTCAATTTTTTACCAATGGAGAGTTGTCATTCTTAAGCAAAAGGAATAACTAAGCCTACAGAATAGCACGTAAAGGCTTTAGACTTCAGTTCAACTGATAAGTTTTCCTCTACTCGACATGACTACATTAATCCACTGAATCAATTTCCTTAATCTGTTCTGTGTAACAAGGTATGCCACATTTTCACCCAACTTAAAAATACTGTGTTGTTAGGATACCAAGTCTATAAGAGGCAGGGCTCCCAGTTTTGATCAAAAAACCTGATGCATACTCTTGGCAATTGAGCAAGGAATGAATTTTCTATTGAGATTTATATATGGATATGATCACCCTAATGTCAAATGGGAATTGAGGAAATGGATGTTAAATAGCTTTATAAAACCATTTTCCTATGCTGATTTTCAGGTGGGGTCTAAAACTACAAATGCATTACATGTTTTTGGTTTTCACAGATGTCCAATTTGCTCTACTCTTCACACAAAGCCCATAACTTAGTGTGATCTGTAGCATATAGCACTAGAAATAAATCCAATTTAAAGCAATCTCCAACAATGTTGTTCCAAATGTTCTTGTCACTGACTGGCCCATCACCAGCAACAAAACCAGTGCTTGCATTAATCACATTTCACTTGGTCTTGGACGATATTTCACCAGGAGCTTTATAAAAGGTAAAAATGTTGGCAAATTTAGTAGGAAAATGAAGAAGATGGACTGCCATGGGGGAAACAGTTGTTAATTTTAAAATCAGTATGTGCTTTGGGAGGAAAACAAAAGTTTGAGATACTTAAATTATGTAGCAACAAATCAAGGCTAACCTCAGCTTGCAGACACACTGTACAAATTAAGTCACAAAGCCTTTTCGTTGCCAACTTTAGGTCTGGCAGGTTTGCAGATGATTACCCCTAGCAAATTGTCAGAATAGTCACACTTTCAGTTTCAAGTTCTACTAATTCTATAAAACACTTTCACTTTCCTTCTTTTAAAAAAAAAGTCTGCCTCCTGCAAAGCTCAGCTCAACTTCATAAAAGTGTGATACTTGGATTTTTCTTTACCAACCACTTTGGTTCAGGCCAAGATGTTTTGTTCAGATCTCTCTTCTTTGCTTCACTTCCCCACTAACAAGACATTCATTATCAGGGCCTTGTTCTCCCCAAGACTATGCAATTTGTCATTTGCTACCACTCTTTACTAGCAAATGACACATGAGATAGTTCCTGCTTCATTTTCAGTATCAGAAAGAGACACCTCTTGGAAGATGTCATTTCCTTGACCCTGATAAGGGCTGAAACAAATAATCCCCAATTTCATTATCCTCCCCTCTTCTGAACTTCCAGAGCACTATGTGCAGAGCACAGAGCACTTAGGTATATTTACTTGCTTATATTGTGGTCTATTTCCTTTCACTCTCTTACAGTTCAAACTAGTCTAATTGCTATTTTTCAGACATAAAATTCAACCTACATTCTCTGTACCTTTGCACACCCTGCTTCCCACACTTGGTATGTGTTTCCTTCTCACATTCACCTCTAATGCATAGGGATTCCATTAAAGTTCAGCTCATAGGACACCTGCTAAATAAGGTTTTTCCTGATGCTTGTAAATGCTAGCATCTCACCCTCCATCAGCCAAAATAAAAGCCTTGAAATGAATATTTCCTCTTATTTAGATTTGTATATTTTTCCTCCTCAGGAAGTTCAGTACCTGCTTTATAGGTTTCCTCTATACTTGAATGGCCATGTTGATAATAATTATTCTCTCAAAGGACCATGATCTCCAAATGCCTCAATCTCTATCCTTCAATCTTTCAGTCCTCCATAGCCATACAGAGGACTGATTATATCCTGACCTTATCACCTACAAGTCATCTATTTTCATTATCAAAAATTTTGAAATTCTTTCATCCAGTAACAACTTCCTATTTTTGCCTCTTTCTTTGCCTTTGCCTCAATTCTCTCATTTTGGCCCTCCTCATTATTTCACCTCTCTTCAGCCTTCCTCAGACCTCTTCTTTTTTGACAGCCTTTGTAACATTTGAGAATCTCCTCCTGGATACCATCTCTTCTCTGTTTTCCCAAGCCAACATCCTTACCACTGATTAGTTTCTTCCTTTCCCAATTTTGACACTATTGTTAACCAATTCAGGATGACATATTCCTCCACTCTCAAATTCATTTCTTCTTTGTTCTCAATTTATTGCTTTAATGTCTCTCCTCCTTTTCATAGTGCACTACAAAACTAGCTATCTCTTCCCTCCCACCCCTGGGTAGTGAATTAAACCAAATAGAGGGCTTGTGCTTGTGATAATGTTGTAATTGTTTGCACATGGTTTTCCTTTAGACTCAAGATCTCTTGATGCAAGGTATTGTTTTGGTCCCTCTTTTATATCTCCCATGTTTAACACATATGATGCCAAAGGATTAGGAAATTAACAAAAAGAAATGACCATTTTTATCCTCCTTTTTCTTTTTCTTTCATGTCAATGACTTACAGCTTTGGCAATGGTGCTCTGTGGGTCCCCAACATCGGCCTGTGCAAGACTTGTGACACCGTCCACCTGCAGAAGAGAAGAGGAATATATGCAAATTAGAATCTTTCAATTTTTGACCAAGAGTGATCATTCACAGGAAACAACTTTCACTCCTTTATGAGAATCTTTATGCTGCACTAGAGTTGAAACATTGCCCATAAAAAGTCCACTTAAATGGGAAGGCCTGAATGCCAAATATATATGGGATTGGAGTACCAACTCGTGGTATTTGAAAACCTCCCATCATTTTATTTAATAACAACAAAAACATTGAATTTATGGAACTTTTCCCTGGTTGTTTTAAGGGAATAGAGGAAGAAGGTACATGAAACAAGTTTTCACTTTGACTAGTAGATCTATCCTGGATCTTTTGGGGAATTCCATCTTTACTCCCAAATCCCAGTTAGGGAAGATTAAATTAATATTTAAATAAGCATACTGAAAACTACATAGAGAATAACAACATCTTCTAATAAATAGGCTTCTAAGAAGAAAATGTTCTAAGTATAATTCTCATACTTCTTCATATAGTGAAACAATTTCACATATGTTTTTTAAGAGCCAAGGGCCTATAAAATCCAATTTGTTGTGTAAAATTTGATGTGGAGCTTTCCCAATTGTAAATGTGCCCTTTATTTCTCCCAACTGTCTCTTTCCCCTTATGAGTATTTTGTCAAAAGCATTTGCCTAAAGCAAACAGACAGCTTCCTCATAAGCAAGAGCCATAGAACTCAACCAAAGGATCTAAGAAAAGGATGTTGAGAACATTCAATTTCTTCAAAGTTTGCTATCTGATTTCTTTCCAGCTGAATGGCACAGAGAGTAGAATTTTAGGTTTGGAGTCAGGAAGACCTGAGTTTAAAATCTGACTTCAGACACCTACTAACTCTGTAATCCTGGGAAAGTCATTTAACCATGTTCGCTAGTTCCCTCTTCTATAAAATGAGCTGGAGAAGAAAATGGTAAACTATTCGAGTATCTTTACCAAGAAAATTCCAGAGTTATGAAGAATCTAACATTACTGAGCAAAAAGAAATCAATTTCTTCAGCTCACTGAAATGATAATATTGGCAATGGATACTTAGAGATGAATCTCACAGGATTAGGGACTACTAAAGGTGAAAGCTGTGTGGAGTAAGATATGGTGAAGAACTTACAGATTAAGCACATATTGATCAGAGACTGCTAGCTAATGTAAACCAGACTTATAGGCCCCAGTCACCTGAAGGCCTAGGCTGCATTCCATTGTCCAAAGAAGAAGAGGCTGTAAATCATTTTGTGGTTTGCATTCCACTGACCAAATTGGGGGGGTGCTGATTTGTATGACCAATCACAACACATAGAGGGTGGGATTTTGGAGGTTCTTTGTCTGAAATGTATAAAAGCTGTGAACATTTTCAAGGGAGTGATTCTCTCCTGCTGTGAATCTGGCTCACAGACCAAGATGGGGTCCACTTCTAGAGATTCTAATAAATAATTCTGCTTTTCTATGAGTGATCTCTGAGTAGTCATTTTTGGATAGGATTTTCTATCCCTCACAAAGGGATTTAGAGACAATCTCATCCTTAAACCCTTATCCCAGAGATGAGGAAATGAGGCTCTTAGAAGTTCATAAGACTGAGATAGAAAGAAAGAGACAGAGACAAAGAGACAGACAAGCACATCCAGAGAGAGAGAGAGAAAGAAAGAGAGAGGAGAAGGAGGTGCAAAGGGAAGAAAAAGGAGGAGAGGAATAGGAAGAGGGGAGGAGCAGAAAGAAGAGAAGGGAGAGGGAAGGGGAGAGTGAGGGGAGAGAGGGAGAAAGGAGGAGAGGAAGAGGGTAAGGGAAAGGGAGGAGGAGAGAAAAGGAAAAAGAGGGGGAAAGGGAGGGAGGGAACTCAGAGGCTAGTCTAGATTCCTTTACAAATTTAGCAATTAAACCCCAGAGATGTTAAGCCCCAAATGGTCATTGTTTAGGTTGTGATTGACTCAGATTGAATGTAAATAGTAACCATTTTTGTGTTGGTTAGAAATCCTGATGGTCTTGCTCTCCCAGGTTTATTTATTTACTTGGGTTTCTCTTTGTTTTTGTGGGAGGGGGGGAGGGAGAAGAGTAGGTGAAAGACCAGATTCTTTGCTTCAATTGCTACCTAGCCTTAATTACTGAATAGGTGAGACTTGTCAAACTGAGACCTGTTGAAAACTGTAGTTTAAAAAGGACAAGTCTTTCATTGCATCTGGGGCCATCTTCAGTCCTCTTGCTCTGTATCTGGCTATTGGACCCAGATAAATCTGGAAGGGAAAGTGAGGCAAGTGACCTTTCATTGCCCTCCTTTCACTTAAATCCAATTAAATTACCTAAACTGGTAAATTAGGTAAAGCTTTTCCTCCTTGATGTCATAATTTTCTTCAAGAACAAAGGACGAGCAACAACAATTACAACAGTAAAAAGTAATTTGCCCAAAATCAAGAGATCAAAGAGATAATACACCCAAGGAGAGATTTAAATACAGATCCTCTTAATTCAGAGCAAGAACTCTGTCCACAGTACTATCATAGTTGCCAATGACTTATCCAAAGTAATAAAACAGTTTTTAAAAAATGCAATTAGAATCTTAATCTCTTAATACTTAGTTGCAATGTCTTGAAACCTACTTGCAATTATATTTCATTCCATGCATATTCCATGCAAATATATTCCATCATGTTACCTATACTTGGCGAATCCATCTCCATGTGAAATCTGTTAGAATTTTTCTATCTAACCTTTTCTATTAAACACTATTTAAAGCTCTGTGATCAGTTCTGAATGAGCAGATGCTTCTTGGATAACTGAAGTAACATTAATGATGTCATCTATAAAACATTTTTTCAAAGGTATAGATATGATACAAACATCAATCTATAATTTGATTTTAATTTAAGAACTATAGTCTTTTTAATTTAAGTTTAATTTAATTCACTTACATGCATAGCCTGGTCAAGCAAAATAAATTACCCTTGGTCATGTCCAAAAATCTGTCACATTTTGTATCTTTGGTTTATTTCTTTTCTGGCAGGATATAGCCTATAGTATTTAAATTCTCAAATGGGAAGACATAACAATCTGGGCAAGCACCTCATTTTTCACTGGTAGACATCTATTTGAACACAATGTTTAAAACTTATTGGTTAAAAGTATGCTGACAAAACTCTCCCTAACTCCCCTCCTCCTACAACACACATAAGTTTTTTCTTCCCACTCCTCCCAAGTCCTTGTACTAAACTGGATATGCATAGTTTTAATGATTAGGTTATATAGTAATTATACATCCTATATTCCAGCCACCTTTATAAAAGCATCAGATCCTTACTATATTATAGTTCATTTAAGGCAATTATGTTGTGAAGCGCCATTGCTGACATCATCAGCGTATAATTTCCTGTCACTCTCTGCCATCTGTTTATTTAGATCACAAACACATTATAACTACATAATGCAAACTCATTCTGGCTGACAGGAAAAGGGCTCCATCTGGCATGAATAATATAACTTTAATCAGTAATAACGATAATTATTATTAAGAACCTACTGGAGTTCTTTTGTATAAAGCTAATAAATCTAAATTGATTTATAACAGCGGAAATTAGAAAAGACTGTTAGGAAAAACAGAAAAGGGTGGAAACTTTTCATAGCACAAAACTTTTTTTTTTTTTTTTAATGAGAAATTAGCTATTGTGGGGGTTAATGGGTGCCTTGTTTCTCTAAATGTGCTAAAATCCATTAAATCGACCCATTAAGTGGTCAGTTAATTGCAGATTTCTGAAGCAGGGGATGATCTGTCATTTATTCTATGGCTTCTTGATCCACATTTGAGCTAATAAAACATTTAGCTTTGTTCTTTATGGCCAAAATGTTATATGTGGGTTGGAATACTCGAAGGTTAGATTTCAGAACAGGTGACCTGTCTACCCTTCTCTCTCCAACTGCACTTCTCTCCCCAGCCACCCTTCTTTAACAAGTCCTTTTAAAATTTCCAGCTTTGTAGGTCACTCTCCAAATTCATCTACCCCCATGATTTTTGTAGAAAAGATTTTTTTCTCCTTATCAAAGCTGGTGGGACTAGTTTTTCTTTTTGAAGATTCTTGGTAAATAGCCAACTATCCCCTGCCAAGTCTAAAACCCTTTGGAAATAAGGGTTTAAGCTTATCAGAAATCATTTTTTTTTAAATGAACCTTAAACTTGTCCATTTCCTGTTATAGACTTCCAAGGGGTAGCTCAAGAGATCATTTGCATTTATATGGAGATATGTAACAGTACCCCAGGGGGAAGCAAGTCAGAAGCTCCTTCCCTGATCTGGAACTGTGTTGGCTATATTCCTTTTCCCCCTTCCTCAATTACTTAGCCAAAGTAGGGTAGTGAGTATGTGCTCAGCACATTTCTAAATTAAATGATCACATTTAAAAGACCATGTATTAAACATTCTCAAATAAAATATCCTTCAGCACACTGTCATCCTGAAACAGTAGCATCTGGAAGATATCAACAGCCAAAGGGAATCCTTCCATTTGTGCTATTTGAGGATGGTAGCAATAAGACTAAGAATACCACAATTTTCTCCTAGCTCTAGTGCCTCCACATAGTCAAAAGGGATCGGCATAATAGTCTACATAGGAAAAATGAAATTGGTTAAGAATGTTAATCATTTGGAAGAACAGCCCACTGGGTTAGGCTATCAGTGCATAGATACCTAAAAGTACTGAAGATAGATAAGAAGCTGGGTGCTGAACATAATTGATGGCTAAGGATAGATCATGTTGGATTTGGGAAATTATGCATCTTCACTGATTCCAAACTGCTCCCTGATACAATATAATTTAATGTAATTTATATTTTCATTATTTATTTATTTATTTGTTTTTGCTGAGGCAATTGGGGTTAAGTGACTTGCCCAGGATCACACAGCTAGGGAGTGTTAAGTGTCTCAGTTCAAATTTGAACTCAGGTCCTCCTGACTTCAGGGCTGGTGCTCTATCCACTGTGCCACCTAGCTGCCCCTACAATATAATATTTAGAACCAATATCCTTTTGGTGATGTTATGTGAATAGGTATCAAGGATCAATACAACTTCAGAAGAATCAATATTATGGGTGAGTTGAATGGAAATGGAGAGGCATAGGATGGACTTAAGTCTATCCTCCCCATATCTATATGGACAACAGATCATTTTTGGCTTTTAAATACACTTAATAAATGTTATTATGTTCATCTTGTGATTAATGAATTCTCTTTCAATTTGTAGGATTGGTCATTACCATTGAAAATATTTCTTAATTGGGAGAATTATTATCAAACTTTCAAGAATGGTGTACTGATGTTTGTCAAAGATCCAAAAATGATAATATATGAAAAGTTTTAATTAAATCATGAAGGAAAATAGACATAATTAAGAACAATTTTTTTTTTCACTTCTCTAAGTATACTCTCCTTTCTAATTTATCTGTTTCTATGGAAGAAACCATCATGAGCCTTAGATTTGGCATGAAATGATCTGAGTTCAAATCTTAGCTCTGCTGCTCATTCCTTGTGTGAACATAGATAGACAAGCTGTCAAGCCTTGTTATATCAGGCTCCCTAGTATCTCATTTCTATTCACTTTACATTAATACAACTACCACACAAGTACAGTCCTTCATCACCTCTCACCTGGACTAACAAGAGTTACCTAAATATTTTTTCTGCCCCAAACTGCTTTCCTTTTTCAATCAGCCTCCTATACTGCTAGATACCAAAGATATATACATAAAGCACAGGTAACTCAATTACCCAAGCAGCTTCAAGGGAATCCTTTTGTATCCAGGAGGAAAAACAAACTTCTACTTAGCATTTAAAACTTTTCACAAAATATTTCCAGCTCACCATTACACAGCTTATTTTACTCCTTCATATAATTATAATTCACATAAAAAGGGTATTTTTTGCTGCTTCTCTTCCTATATAAAATTTCATCTTGATTTGGACTTATGGGAGCCAAGATGCCAGAATTAGCATATTGAAATAACTCTCCAATGTTCACCTCCAAAGAACCATAAAAATAGTGCCCTAACACAAATCCTGGAGTAGCATAATCATCCAAAAGACAAGGAGGAACAATTTTTATCCCAAGAAACTTGGAATATCACTGAGAAAGACCTGCCTCACTTGGGCAAAAAGGAACATAGTCCAGGATAGGAAGAGTCCCAGCAAACCAGAAGCAATGCATCCTCAGGAGATCCTGAAACCCACAGGGATATCATAACCTGCCTCAGAATAGATAAGAGAAAAAGCAAATTCCACTTCTAAGAACTTCCATATGTTTCAGCATAACCCTGGGCAAATAGGTAACTTCCAGGGGCCTGGACAGTCAACATTATTCAGTGTAGCTCCAGGAATATGCAGAAACACATCAGACTCAACACAAGCCAGACACCAGCACCAGGACCCCTGCTGAATAGCAGGTAAGCTGCTACAACCTTTAGCAACATAAGCTACCCCCCAAAACTTATCCTCTCAATGAAGCTGCAGATAAGAAGAGCCCCAGTGGCTATGTCAGTGTAGCACAAGATAAATAGCTGTGCCTATAGCCTTTGGCACAAGAAACATTCCACCTTGGGAGAAGAGATCAAATTTTAAAGAAAGAAAAAAGGGCTAAAAAAGATGAGCAAACAACAACCACAACAAAGATTGACCACAGAAATTTATTATAATGACAAGGAAAGCCAAAACCCAAACTCAGAAGGGGACAACAATGATAAGGCATCTATAGGCAAAACCCAAAAGAAAAAGAGGAAGTAAATCTCAAGGCTGAAAAGAACTCGTTGAAGAGATCAGAAAAGAGTTTAAAAATCAGATAAGAGGTAGAAAAAAATGTGGGGAAAAATAAGAGTGATGTAAGAAAATTATGAAAAAAAAATGAACAGCTTGGGGGAAAAAAAAACTCCTTAAAAAAATTGGTCAAATGGAAAATGAAATAAAAATAATACA